>NC_054469.1:19169881-19322381 GCF_017639515.1 Carcharodon carcharias
CAGATTTTTGGTTTCTCTGGAAATTAAGAGATGGGGAGAGGTTGGGAAAATGAAGTTGAAGCTCAAGATCAGCTATGATTGTATTGAATGGAGGAGCAGGCTCAGTGGACCACTGCTGCTCCTATTTCTTGTGTCCTATTGTTCTTATGTTTTGGTCCCAAACTCAGAAAATCTTCAAAGGCAGTAAGATTCCACCCAGGAAAGCCTGCAGAAACTGACAATGGGTTCCTAATCTGCTACAGGTCCCGCTGCCTCAGCTGGGACCATCAGTTGAAAATCTTGCCCAACATTGCTTATTCACCCAAAGTTGAACCTTCCAATTTCCAGGCACTTAGGGCATAATTCCCTGTGATGTAATCTCCCCTGATAACTTCTAGCTTGGTATGGAAGTGTGTACTATCCTGAAAGCCCATCTGTATATATTCTTTACTTCAGACCAGAGGCGATAAGGAAACACCTTGTTATACCTTACTGAAAATAATACTGTAGATACCAGCTATTTATTGATACCCGCTATCTAGAAGTACATGTATGAATTGATTCAAGGTATAAGACGAATAAGACATTAGGGAAACTGTTAAATTATGCTATAGCCTGAATTTTAGCCTCGGGGTGCGCCGAAGTTGTTGCGGCCGGAAGCCACCCTAAAACCCACTCCTGCCAAGATCGCGCTGTGAATGCGATCTCATGCTGGCTAGCCAATTAGTCGCCAGCCAGCGTGAAACGAGCTTGGAGAAAAGCTCAGCACTGCCATTATGCGGGGTGATGATGGCGGGCACCGATGTCACCACGGGTGCTGGCGAGCACTTCCAATGAGCTCCCTGAAGGTAGACAGCTGCCTCAGTTAGCTGCAGACCTTCAGATAACAAAAGGAAGCACAAAAATGCTGCAAAAAATGTCCATGCAGCACAATCAAGCACCTGAAAGCATACCTTATTACAAGAAACAGCCCCCAGGTATTTCTTTTTATTGTAAATCCTAACGGAGATTTCATCGCACCCTTGGATGAGGTTTCGTCAAAAATGTAAAGCCTGCCTGGTTGATTGGCCTGTCTGCCAACTGTAATGTTGTTTGGGCCACAGAATTCGCTTTCAATTGGGCCATTAATGGGCTTAATTGCCCACTAAATTGTCGGGGAGTGCTCTTCTGATTTTTGCGTATGCCTGCCGAGTGAAATATTGCATGAGTGCACAATGACGTCGAGGCGTTCACCCAACATCATCTTGTGTGATCTTACATCCGTTCGGGTCAGGATCGCGCCCGCCCGTGGGACATAAAATTCCGGCCTATATATGGATGCTGTCGAGTTTAATGTTAGAACTTTTGCTTCTCCAACCCAACATTATCTGAAAGTTCCGAGTACATTTGCAGAATCTGGAGCAGGCTCGTTGTGATCTAAGTACCCTGCCTTTGCATTTTACCAATCTCTAAAGCATTATATAAAACAAACTTTGTGGTTCATTGGACCATTGGACTGTGCTGGTTACATTCAAATTTATGCTCCTTGTGAACCCTTTGCAACTCAGAGTATTCGATAATGAATAGATGACTGAAATTCTATTCCAAAAAGCAACTATATTTTTTAATGCCTTAACGTAGTAAAGCATCACAGGAATGTTACCAAACAAAATTTGACACTGAGCCGGTTAAAGAGATATGATCAAAAGCTTGGTTAAAGAGGTAGGTTTTAAGGAATGTCTTAAAGGAGAAGAGACAGGCGGAGAGATTTAGGAGGAAATTCCAGAGTTTAGACGTAGGCAACTGAAGGCATGGCCAATGGTAGAGCGAAATAATATTGGCAATGCGCAAGAGGCCAGAAATAGAGGAATATATAAATCTCGTAGGGCAACTAATGTTTAGAGACTAAGGGGAACAATTTATGTGGGGATACACCCTATTTTGTAATTTTGACAGAAAACTTATGGAAATCCCTGGAAGACAGCACAGCTGGCATTTGCAGCATTTTTCTCAGGTTTCCTTGGCTCTTCTGCCAAAGTTATGCTGGACAATTGGGCGAGCCCATGCAGAAATTCTGCGCTCTCCTCCAAATAGACGATAGGGTTCGTTTAAACAGCAGCATACTCACCATCGCATTCACTTACAAACTGTCACATCTGATGAAGTGACCACTGGGAATTCCATCCAAACATATTTTTTATAGTTTGCAAAGGTTAAGTATTCAGTAGGTTTTTCTTTCGAGTATTACTGTTATAATTTTATTTCGTTATTCAAAAGAAAGATGGCATTCTTTGACATAAATGCAGTTCAAATGGACACACTTCAGTCGGATAAAATACCTTTATTTAACAGACAGAAGCATTGTTGAAGGGTAAAACCAAAATACTGTGAGTGCTGGAAATCAGAAACAAAAACAGAAAATGCTGGAAAAACTCAGCAGGCCTAACCGCATATGTGGAGAGAAAAAACAGAGGTAACGTTTCGAGTCCATATGACTCTTCTTCAACGCCTGTTGAAAGGTAGTTGCCTGTAACCATTGTGTCGAAATTCTACAAAATTGTGTGATCCCACAAGGGCTGGTGGCAGGACCCCGGGCCGCATTTTGTTGGCGGCGGCCAATTAAGAGGCTGCTGGGGCCTCCATCGAATTGAGGATGATGGCCCACCTCCCAGAATCGCTGCTCAGTCAGAGAGCCGGCAGCTTGCCAGCCTCAGCAGTGCCATGGACCGTGGTGTGCCAATAAAGGAGGGCCCTCGCACTTTTCCCCTTCCTGGAACCCGCTGGGCGGCTGCCATGGTTTGCTTGGCAGTCTTCACCTGGAGCGTCGCCTCCCAACTCCAGTAAAGTGCTGCTGAGGGTGGGAAGAGGTCCTTAACTGGGTATATAATTGGATGTCAAAAATGAAAAGGTCCCAAATATGAATTTAAAAATGTCGGTCTCCCCTCTTGATGCCGTTTTACCAGGTCTCCCAGCTTGTCTCTGGAGGGCTAATAAAATCCAGCCCCTTGTCTCCATTTCAAATTAAAAATAAATTAAATTGGTTACTATCCAGCCTTTATCATCCATTAGGCTTTCTCTTCACTGGTTCCCTCCAAAAGATGACAGACCCAGCAGTAGCACCTTATCAGTGCTTTCAGCTGTCAGTCAGCTGTTGACCCGCTTCTCAGTGTTGTTACATTTGAAATGGCAACTCTACTCACTTAGCAAGCCCTGGATACTGCTGCTGATTAAAAATTTCCTCCCAGCTATCTACCTCCAGCTTTCTCTGCAGGAATCTGGACTTAAGTTAAGGGGAGGTTCTTTATTTAATTGGCAACTTGCCGCAGAACTGAATAAAAGGAGAGATTTTTGTTGGATAGCCTATCCAAGGATAGAATCAAGGATTTTTGAGAGTGGAATTTTGCGGATTGTGTGATACCTGGGATACCTTGGTCGCCTGAGTTCATGGTAATATTGCAGTGGTTATTTTTGGAAAATGCATTAAGAACATAGCTATGGTTGTTTGTCCCCTTTATTCTTGAGGAATATTGCCCACATCATTGCTTTATTTCTGAAATACAATGTTTCTAGTCATGGCTTCCCTTTACACTGTAGGGATGGAAGAATGGTTTCAATGTTGATATCACAATTTGCACCTACACAGAGGGCGGTATTTAATGGAGGCAACAGAGGTCTTGCCAGCTGCATGGAAAGCTGGCAATAGACCCTTGTTGCTCTATTTTAGGGAAGACCCGCTGTACAAAGTGCCATTCAGGCTCTTAACTGGACAGCAGTGGGCCTTCCCTGGGATCAAGGACTCCAGGGAAGGAAGGTCGACCCACCAAGAGCTGCTGGCCATTCAGAAACTGGCAGCTCTATTGAAAGGCAGTGCCACTGGGGAAGTAGTGGCTGCTGCCAGTACAACACCCACCTGAGGCCAAGCATCCTCACTGCATCTCAGCCACACATGAGTAATAACAGGCAGGGGGGTCGCGGGGTGGAGGATAGGAGCTGCTAGCAAGGGCAGGGGATTGGGTCTCAGAGGACCTCATCTTTACCAATGCTTGGTCCCTTTAACCGAGAGACCTCCCTGGGCGCCCACAAGCATGCCCACACGGGTTTGTTAGTCGGGCTTCCCGCTTGGTGAGCCCACCTCCCACCCCTGGATTAATACAAGCGGTGGCAGGGTGAGGCCTGTATATATGGGCACTAATTGCACTCTAAAGGGTCTTAGTTGGTGGCAGGATGGGAAAGCCGTCCACGGGCATTCCCGCCACGGTCTTAATTGAGCTGGAGATAGGAAGGTGGCAGGACCTGAGTATTATATGTTCCCTTGCCACCAAACTGGCCACAGGGGAGGGCACAAGATTCTGCCCAATGTGGTAACAAACTCTGTAAAAAAAATAAATGCACAGAATTTCAGCTAAAGTGTGAAAATTAATAACCTGTTGACTATATACCACCAAACTCGGCACGGGGGATGGTATTAAATTCCATCCAGAATGTACAACAATCTTAGATAGTTTTCCAAACATGAATTCCAATTGTAACATAATGATCTAAGCCATCTGAGAGTTGCCATTTTTCCTTCACTACTAACGTTAAAGATCATACTGTTTCTTCCAAAGTATTAGCTTAGCGCACCTCAAGGGGATGTTCAAACTGTAATTAGCTGCCAGGAGCACTAATATATTAGTGTCCCAGATTTATAAAGCAACTTCACGTGAAATCTTACTTTCATCATTCTGCTGAAAGGTAATCTATCAGCCATTAATACAACCCAAAGCCAATACTTTAGGACTATTGCCTAGATTAATGGTCTCCAACAGTATAGCGGGCAATTTCTGTATAAGTTTCTTCTATTACCTTACTATTTTAGTAATAGGCTGCAGTCAAGAAATGCGAAAGGTGGTTTGTTTGAATAATGTGCTCTTGTGGGAGCAGAGGTTGGGGCAAAATGTCAGTGTGGCACTTCACACATTTGCAGATTGAGCATTAAAACTATAAAGGATAACCTTAAACTTTCTACCCCCAAGAAGGACCTTGCCTACTGGGGACCGCATATTGGAATTTATGAGCTCACTGTACCTAATTTGAATGATGGAAGATTATTTATATATATTATTATAAAGAGTGTGTCTGAATGTCCTACCTGCCTTTACCACTTGACTTCTGATTGTCACATATTTGTCACACTTTGCATCATGTGTTACATCAGCCTTGCCCATTATAATTATTTTTGTTCGCACTTAACTACTGCTAGTTTTCAAATTTCCCAATCCTATTGTCTACCCTGACAGGATCTCTATAGAAGCCTATATTGGAGTTGGGATGGGGTGAGAGGTGCTGGGGTGCAGGAACTGGGATTGGGAAGTTTACGATATAGACATCAACAGCTGAATACACTAGTTAGAATGAGAAAGAGCAGAAAGAAGATGTATTGATCATGAACTTTGTGGCTGCAATTTTGGGATTGTCTTGCACGTAGGTTGTCTTATACACAAGTATAAAGAAAGAAAAACTAGCATTTGCATAGCACTGTTTATTACTATCAAATGCCTCAAAGTGCTTTGTAACCAATGAATTACCTTTGAAATAAAAACAGGAAATGCTGGAAGAAGCTCTGAAGAAGGGCCATACAGACTCAAAACGTTAACTCTGTTTCTCTCTCCACAGATGCTGTCAGACCTGCTGAATTTTCCAACATTTTCTGTTTTCATTTCTGATGTCCAGCATCTGCAGTATTTTGCTTTTAATTACTTTTGAAGAGTGGTCACTGTTTTAATGTAGAAAACACAGCAACCAATTTTCACACAGCAAACTTCCACAAACAACAATGTGATAAAGACCAGATAATCTCTTTTTGTGATGTTAATGAAGGATAAATATTGGCCAGGACACCAGGGATAATTTCCCCACTTTTCTTTGAAATAGCACCATAGGATCTCTTACATTCAAGCCAAGCAGGGCCTCAGTTTAATGTTTCATCGGAAAGACAGCACTCTGATAGTGCAGCACTCACTCAGTGTTGCACTGGAGTGTCAGCCTTGTTTTTTAGGCTCAAGCCCTCGAATGGGACTTGAAGCTAGACCTTGTGAATTAGAGACAAAAGTGTTAATGACTGAACCATGGCTGACACCATATAGTATATATGATAATACAAGGTGAGTATATATGATAATGTTTCTGTGGAAAGTGTATAAGACCTGGTTTAAATAAAAACAGAAAGTACTGGAAACACTCAACAGGTAAGGCAGCATCTGTGGAGAGAGAACCTGTTTCTTGCCCCTACACTGTTAGGAATATGGATCAAAACCATTTATACTCATAGTCCACTGCTTCTAAACTTCTGCTCAGTGTGTTTTGTTGATGCAGACTGTAATTACAAAACTGGCCCAGTTGGCAGCATGCTTGGTCTTTGAGTTTTTTCAGGATCTTTCAGAACCTGAAGGATTCAGTCTCCTGTTTTTTTTTAGTTCGAGTGAAATTTAGTTTCAAGTTTTAATCTTTTAGGGAGTGTTTTCGCACCCAAATTTTAACTGCACTTTATTTATCCTTTATTTAGGCTGAATGCACTGCTACATAGTCCAGAGGAGTGATTCATGCATCTGGTGTTTGCAGGCTAAACCTGTGATAGGATGATTAAACTGGTGGGTGTGAACATTGGGCTAATGCTTGGCTCGTTAATTAGCTGACATTTGGCTAAACTGGAGGGAAGGTTTTTTAAAAATTCAATCATGGGATGTGGGCATCACTGGTGAGGCCAGCATTTATTGCCCACTGCTAATTGCCCTTGAGAAAATGGTGGTGAGCTGCCTTCTTCAAACGCTGCAGTCCATGTGGTGTAGGTCCGCCCGCAGTGTTGTTCAGGAGAGAGTTCCAGGATTTTGACCCAGCAACAGTGAAGGCACGGCGATATATTTCCAAGTCAGAGATAAAAACAAAAAAACTGCGGATGCTGGAAATCCAAAACAAAAACAGAATTACCTGGAAAAACTCAGCAGGTCTGGCAGCATCGGCGGAGAAGAAAAGAGTTGACGTTTCGAGTCCTCATGACTCGAAATCTGGATATTGTGCAGGTCTTGATGCTTTTGGACACAGACTGCTTCAGTTTCTGCGGAGTCATGAACGGTGCTGTATAATGTGCAATCATCAGCGAACGCCCCCACTTCTGACCTTATGACGGAAGGAAGGTCATTGATGAAGCAGCTGAAATTGGTTGGCCCTATGATACCACCCTGAGGAACTCCTGCAGTGATGCCCTGAAACTGAGATGATTGACCTCCAGGGGCGCGGCTAGTTCTGGAGCTCAAGTCTGCCATACTATTGCCAGAATATTGTCAGGGCACATAACCTTTGCACTATCCTTTGCCTTCAGCTATTTCTTGATATCATGTGCAGTGAATCGAATTGGCTGAAGACTGGCATCTGTGATGCTGGGGATCTCCAGAGGAGGCGGAGGTGGATCATCCACTCAGCACTTCTGGTTGAAGATTGGTGCAAATGCTTCAGCCTTATCTTTTGCATCGATGTGCTGAGGTCCCCCATCATTGAAGATGGGGATATTTGTGGAGCCTCCTCCAATGAATTGTTAATTGTCCACCACCATTCACAACTGGAACTTGCAGGACTGCATAGCTTAGATCTGATACGTTGGTTGTGAAATCGCTTGGCTTTGCCAGTCGCATGCTGCTTATGCTGTCTGACACACAAGTAGTCCTGAGTTGTAGCTTCACCAGATTGAAAACTCTTTTCAGGTACTTTTGGTGCTGCACGTATCATACCCTCTTGCACTATTCATTGAACCAAGGTTGATGCCCCTGGTTTGGTTGTTATGGTAGAGTGGGGGATATGCTGGGCCATGAGGTTACAGATTGTGGTTGAGTATAATTCTGCTGCTGCTGATGGCCCACAGCACTTCATGGATGCCTAGTCTTGAGTCGCTGGACCTGTTTGAAATCTATCCTATTTAACATGGTGGTAGTGCCACACAACCAGATGGAAGGTATCCTCAGTGTGAAGATAGGACTTGATCTCCACAAGGACTGTGTGGTGATTACTCCTACCGCTACTGTCATGGACAGATGCATCTGCAGCAGGCAGATTGGTGAGGATGAGGGCAAGTTTGCAGGAGTTCCTCAGGGTGGTGTCATAGGGCAAGTGGAGGGCCAGGGTAGGGAGATGGTGGTGTCAGGAGCTACCAGGACTGGTTTTCTTCGAATTGGGAGGGGAGACTATTGCTAAGAAGGAGGTTGTTCCAGCAAGTGATGGGTGAACTTCAGCCATAAGTCAAACACAAAATCTAATTGAACAATCTGAAAGTTAGTCCAGTAACAACAATTTAGGTGAGTGGATCAGTGTGTGGGAATCTGCTTGTCATGAAAATATAATAATTTTCATAATATTGTTGTGATTTATTGTAAAGGCAGGTTAATAATGGGGTTTGAATGAATTAGACAGCTAGTCTGGAGCTTTTGACTGTTTAAAAGGGAAGTTAGGTTTGAAATACTAAATCTGTAAACATGGCTGAAGTTTTATAATGTGAGGTGTGAGGAACATTTGCATTTTTAGATAATGCAGAGTAGTGAATTTCAACGAGATGGCAAGGTGTTACACCTAGCCATAAGAGGCTAAGTAAAAGTGTTTATTTTTCCCAAAGGTTACTGATAATATCAGTATTATGAAAAATTTATATTATGCAAAAATTAAAGATGCAAAGACATATTGGAACAATGGGATATACATTAAAAAGGGAGAAACATGTATAAAGAAGCTGAGGTTAAGTGTAAGGAGAGGGCATTCTAAGATCTAACAAGTGTGAAAAGCCTCCAGCCTCTAGGTATCGAATTGCTGTCTACAGGAACTGAAGCTAAGAAAACTCACTGTGAATATCACTGTCCAGGGTGTTGTGTGCTTTGCCTGGGTCTATTGAAATTTATTTGTTTTTACTGTTGCCTTAACGGAGGTGTAACTTAGAGTCAGATTAACTAGGGGATTTAAGAGTTATTATGGTAGCAATTTGTAAATCTATGAATGTGCTTAAAATCTGTTCTTAGAGTAATAAATGTTTAATTTAGTTTTGTAAAAAAACCTCTAAGTCTTGGTGGGCTCATTTTTACTGAATTCGAGGAACGCATCTCGAAATAAAGTACAAATTGCAAAATAATTGTGACAGCTGTTTCAAGTTTCCCTCTGGGATTTGAGCAGCTCGGCATTTACCATCCACTGTGCCATAACACTGCTTTTCCAGCAAATGTTATCAAGGCAGCTTAAAAAAGGACATTGGCCATTAAGAGTGCCATCTACAAGTGTAACTGATTCTGCAGATACACAACAAATAATTTATAATGGCCTTTTCTATTGACAAACTCTGAATTGTTGGAGTGGTTCATCGATAATTGGACTAGTATTTTAATTTGATGAGCTAAATTTCATTTCAATTTTTGTTATTTTATTATTGGTGCCCCCTTACTTAATACTTCTTATTACCTCTTCTAATTGATAAGAGGTGGAAAGTTTCAGTGCATTTCTGGCTGGAATTCTGTGACCCATTCTGCATTTTTAATATGTAGCAAATGCTTCAACTAAGCATGCTTCAACTAATAATTTTCTTTAATAGCCCTTGGACTCCCATCTGCCACTTTCAATAAATTTGACTTCATCCAAAACTCTGTTGCTTGTATCCTAACTTGCACCAAGTCCCAGTCACCTGTCACCCATCTGCTCGGTGAGCTACATTAGTTTCTGGTCCTTCAGTGCCTCAATTTTAAAATTCTCATCCTTTTTGTTAAATTCCTCCATGACATCACCCTTCCCTATCGTTGTATTTTCCTCCAGTCGTACAACCTACCAAGATCTCTGCATGCCTCAATTCTAGCCTCATGTGCATTCCTGTTTTAATCGCTTCAACATTGGTGGCTATGCTTTAACTGACTGGGCCCTAAGCTCTGGAATTCTCTCCCTAAACCTTTCAGCTTTTCCCCCTCCCTCTCCTCTTTTAAGGCACTCCTTAAAACCTACCATTGATAAGGTGCCACATCAAAGTTATTATGGAAAATAAAAGTGCATGGTGTAGGGGGTAACATATTAGCATGGATAGAAGATTGGTTGGCTGGCAGAAAGCAGAGAGTATGAATAAATGGGTCTTTTTCGGATTGGCAGCATATGATGATTGGAGTACCACAGGATTCTGTGCTGGGAAGTGAAGGTATGGTAGCTAAATTTGCAGATGACACAAAGGTAGTAGATGACACAAAGATAGGTAGGAAAGTATGCTGTGAAGAGGACATGAGGAGGTTGCAGATGGATACAGATAGGTTGAGTGAGTGGGCAAAGATCTGGCAAATGGAGTTTAATGTGAGAAAATGTGAAGTTGTTCATTTTGGCAGGAAGAACAAAAAAGCAGAGTATTACTTAAATGGAGAATGGCTACATAATTTTGAAGTGCAGAGTGATCTGGGTGTTCTAGTACATGAGTCACAAAAAGTTAGTATGCAGGCACAGCAAGTAATTAAGAAGGCTAATGGAATGCTATCCTTTATTACAAGAGGAATTGAACATAAAAGTAAGGACGTTTTGCTTCAGTTATACAGGGCCTTGGTGAGACTACATCTCGAATACTATGTGCAGTTCTGATTTCCTTATTTAAGGAAGGATGTAAATGCATTGGAGGTGGTTCAGAGGAGGTTTATTACCTGGAATGAGTGGGTTGTCTTATGAGGAAAGGTTGGACAGACTGGGTTTGTTTCCACTGGAGTGTAGAAGAGTGAGGGGTGATTTGATTGAAGTATCCATGACACTGGACGGCCTTGACAAGGTGGACGTGGAAAGGATGTTTCCTCTTGTTGGTGAGTCCAGAACTAGGGGGCACTGTTTTAAAGTTAGGAGTCCCCCTTTTAGGACAGAGATGAGGATAAATGTTTTCTCTCCGAGGGTTTGGAACTCACTGCCTCAGAAGGCGTTGGAGGCAGTGTCATTGAATATTTTTAAGGCAGAGGTAGACAGATTCTTGTCAGGCAAGGGAATCAAAGGTTATCAGGGGCAGATGGGAATGTAGAATTCCAAACACAAGCATATCAGCCATGACCTTATTGAATGGCAGAGCAGACACAAGGGCCCAAATGGTCAACTCCTGTTCCTGTTTTTAAAATTCATGCATGAGATATAGGCTTCGCTGGCTGGGCCAGCATTTGTTGCCCATCCCTAGTTGCCCTTGGGAAGGTGAGCTGCCTTCTTAAACCGCTGCAGTCCATGTGGTGTAGGTACATCCACAGTGCTGTTAGGAAAGGAGCTGCAGGATTTTGACCCAGTGACAGTGAAGGAATGACGATATATTTTCAAGTCAGGATGGTGATCGACTTGGAGGGAACTGCTTGGTGGTGGTGTTCCCATCCATCTGCTACCCTTGCCCTTCTAGATGGTAGTGGTCGTGGGTTTGGAAGGTGCAGTCGAAGGAGCCTTGGTTAAATGCTGCAGTGCATCTTGTACACACTGCTGCTACTGTGCGTCAGTGTAGGAGGGAGTGAATGTTTGTGGATATGGTGCCAATCAAGCAGGCTGCTTTGTCCTGGATGGTGTCAAGCTTCTTGAGTGTTGTGGGAGCTGCACTCATCCAGGCAGGTGAGGACTATTCCATCATACTCCTGACTTGTGCCTTGTAGATGGTGGACAGGCTTTGAGGAGTCAGGAGGTGGGTTACTCATCGCACAATTCCTCGTCTCTGACCTGCTCTTGTAGCCACAGTATTTATATGGCTAGTCCAGTTCAGTTTCTGGTCAATGGTAACCCCCCAGGATGTTGATAATGAGGGATTAAGTGATGGTAATGCCATTGAACATCAGGGGGCGATGGTTGGATTTTCTCATTGCCTGTTAATAGTCTGGCGTGAATGTTACTTGACACTTGTCAGCGCATGCCTGGATATTGCCCAGGCCTTGCTGCAGTTGGACATGGACTGCTTCAGCATCTGAGGAGTCATGAATGGTGCTGAGTATTGTGCAATCAACATCGAACATTTGACGGAAGGAAGATCATTGATGAAGCAGCTGAAGATGGATGGGCCGAGGACACTATCCTGAGGAACTCCTGCAGCGATGTCCTGGAGCTGAGGTGACTGACGTCCAACAACCACAACCATCTTCCTTTGTGCTAGTTATGACTCCAACCAGTCGAGAGTTTTCCCCATGATTCCCATTGACTCCAGTTTTGTTAGGGATCCTTTATGCCACGCTCTGTCAACTGTGGCCTAGATGTCAAAGGCAGTCACTCTTACCTCACCTTGGGAGTTCAGCTCTCCTGTCCATGTTTGAACCAAGGCTGTAATGAGGTCTGGAGCTGAGTGGCCCTGACCCAAACTGGGCGTCAGCGAGCAGTTGTTACTAAGCAAGTGTCATTTGATTGCACTGTTGATGACTCCTTCCATTACTTTGCTGATGATGGAGAGTAGACTGATGGGGTGGTAATTGGCTGGGTTGGATTTGTCCTGCTTTTTGTGTACAGGACATACCTGGGTAATTTTCCACATAGCTGGGTAGATGCTGCAGTGTTGTAGCTGTACTAGAACAGCTTGAGTAGGGGCGCGGCAAATTCTGGAGCACAAATCTTCATTATTATTGACAGAATACTGTCAGGGCCCATACCTTTGCAGCATCCAGTGCCTTCAACCGTTTCACGTGGAATGAATTGAATTGGCTGAAGACTGGCATCTGTGACGTTGGGGACCTCCGGGGGGGTCGAGATGGATCATCCATTTGGCACTCTAGCTGAAGATTATAGCAAATGCTTCAGCTTTATCTTTTGCACTGCTGTGCTGGGCTCCTGCATCATTGAGGAAGGCGATATTTGTGGAGCCTCCTTCTCCAATGGGTTGTTTAATTGTCCACCACCATTCACGTCTGGATGTGACTGCAGAGCTTAGATCTAATCTGTAGGTTGTGGAATCTGTAGGTTAGCCCCATCTATCACTTGCTGGGTATGCTGTTTGGCATGCAAGTAGTCCTGTGTGATAGCTTCACCAGGTTGATACCTCATTTTTAGGTATGCCTGGTGCTGCTCCTGGCATGCCCTCCTGCACTCTTGATTGAACCAAGGTTGATCCCCTGGCTTGATGGCAATGGTAGAATGGGGGATGCCAGGCAATGAGGTTACAGATTGTGTTTGAGTACAATTCTGCTGCTGTGGAATGGCCCACAGCATCTCATGGATGCCCAGTCTTGAGTTGCTAGATCTGTTTGAAATCTATCCCATTTAGCATAGTGGTAGTGCCACACAACATGATGGAGGATATCCTCAATATGACGGCAGGACTTCATCTCCACAATGACTGACTGTGCGGTGGTCACTCCTACCGATACTGGTCACTCCTACCGATACTGTCATGGACAGATGCATCTGTGGGATGCAGGTTGGTGAGGATGAGGTCAAGTATGTTTTTTCCTCTTGTTCATTCCCTCACCACCTGCCGCAGACCCAGTTTAGCAGCTATGTCACTTACGATTTGGCCAGCTCAGTCAGTAGTGGTGCTACGGAGCCACTCTTGGGTGATGGATATTGAATTCCCCCATCCAGAGTACATTCTGCGCCTTTGCCGCCCTCAGTACTTCCTCCAAGTGGTGTTCAACATGGAGGAGCACTGATTCATCATCTGAAGGAGGGTGGTATGTGGTAATCAGCAGGAGGTTTCCTTGCCCATCTTTGACCTGATTTATGGGATCTCATGGGGTCCAGAGTCGATGTTGAGGACTCCCAGGGAAACTCCCTTCTGACTGTATACTACTGTGCTGCCACCTCTGCTGGGTCTGTCCTGCTGGTGGGACAGGACATACCCAGGGATGGTGATGATGGAGTCTGGGACATTATGTGTAAAATATGATCCTGTGAGGATGACCATGTCAGGCTGTTGCTTGAATAGTCTGTGAGACAGCTCTCCCAATTTTGGCACTAGCCCCCAGATGTCAGTAAGGAGGACTTTGCAGGATCGACAGGGCTGAGATTGTCATTGTCATTTCCAATGCCTAGGTCGACGCCAGGTGGTCCGTCCACTTTTGTTCCTTCTTTGTGACTTTGTAATGGTTTGTTACAACTGAGTGGCTTACTAGGGCATTTCAGAGGGCATGTAAGAGTCAGCCACATTGCTGTGGGTCTGGAGTGACATGTAGGCCAGACCAGGTAAGGACAACAGATTTCCTTCCCTAAAGGACATTAGTGAAGCAGATGAGTTTACAACATCATGGTTAACTTACTTGCTGGAGTTTTTAGAAGAGGTAATAGGGAGGGTTGGTGAGGGCAATGCAAATGTGGTGTGCATGGATTGTCAAAAGGCATTTGATACAGTGTTGCACAATAGTCTTGTGACAAAAGTTTTTATAACAATTGACAAAGGTTCCATGGTTATCGTTAGGCTTTTAATTCCAGATTTTTATTGAATTCAAATTCCACCATCTACCATGCGGATTCAAACCCGGGTTCCTAGAGCATTACCCTGGGTCTCTGGATTACTAGTCCAGTGACAATATCAGTATGCCATTGCCTGGAGTGTTTGTCCTGCTCTTATGTTCCATCTCTTTGACCACGCTTTTTGCTATCTGTCCTAGCGCCTCATTATGTGGCTCTGTGTCATGTTTTGTTTGATAAAATTCCTGTGGAGCATCTTGGGAATTTTTACTATGTTACAGGTGCTATATAAACGAAAGTGCTTTTTGTTATTGTTCCTCAGATGGAATCTGTACATAGTTAACTTGTAGTTCTTCCACCATGCCTCGAGCAACTCTCAGCACCTGCACTCAGGCCCTCAGAATTCAAAAGATATATATTGTTTGATAGATTTTCTTTCTTTAAAAAATAAAAGATTTTTGCAGCCAAAGAACAACCTAGCCTGATGTCCACCACTTTGATGCCCGCCCTGAGCCCCAAGTCACCTGTTGTGTTGTCCAACCTTCATTCAGCACACCCTGACCTCATGTGTTCTGTCTATTCACTTCCAACTACTGCGCCAAGTGCAAGTTGTAACTGTCATGACTCCCCTCCGCCCCCGCTATCCCCCACATCACTGATGTCTTCTGATCCTGTGATTCAGTGTGGGGGTGTTTTTGTTGGCCTAGGACGCCTCATGCCTGTGATGGATCTTAATCGTAAAAAAGCACAAAATGCTGGAAATACTCAACAAGTCTGGGAGCACCTGTAGAGTGAGGAGCCGAGTTAATGTTTCAGGTTGATATCCTTTCATCAGAACAATGTTGACAATAGTTGTAGGGGAGATGAAACTATAATAGGGTGTTTCTGCCTATTGCATTTGGTAGAAAATGATAACAGGGATTGGGGAAAGGGGTTGGTTGAGGGGCGGTAGGGAGTATGAGGAAGGGGGAGAAAGTGACAAGCAGATGACACTCAGACTCACTTTGAACCTTCCCCTTCTAGTCCAGGAACATGAGAAATGTAGTTTACGGGCTGTGAACGAAGATCGTTCAGAGTAGGACAGAGAGAGGGTGAGTAGACTACTGGCATGAATTAGGTCCAAGGCAATGTTGTCTGCTCACCTCAACTCTTGTCACTTACGTTTGGTAGTGCCCTTTCAGCTCTCTTCTCATTTTCAAATTTTGACGTGACTGTGCTGAAAATGTGAATTCTCTCCTGGGTGGTGTGGAAATGGTACTGTGACCCTCTGCCTCTCCCCTACTTTACTCTATCTTCCCACTTTGACCTTCAGCATCACAGTCCTGTGTGGTTCCTGGCCAATTTTCCACTTCCCAGCAGCCAAACTCACCCTGAAAGGGGACTGGAAAATAGCAAACACCATGCCCTTGTTTAAAATAGTGGGTAAGGATAAGCCCAGCAAATACAGGCCAGTCAGTTTAACTTCGGCTGTGGGGAAACTTCTAGAAACTATGGGCAGAATCTTGCGTTCAGTGTGCGGGGGTGGGCCCCGCACACCGATGTGCAAAATGACGCACAGTGATGTCGGGTGTGTGTCCCGATGGTACCACACGCCATTCCGATCTTCAGTTCAGTGGGCACGCACTGGAGTCGGCTGTGCGCCCGCCGAACTGTCAAAGGCCTGTTAAGGCCATTAATTAACTAATTAAAGTGATTGTCAGGACTACCCGTCCAGCCTTAAGGTTGGCGGGCAGGCGAAGAGCCCAGGCGGCCTTCTAATTTTTCAAGAAACCTCATCCACCGGCGGGATGAGGTTTCATGAAGTGTTTATTAGTTAAATAAAATGTCTTATGAGAAATCATAAACATGTTCCAGCTCATGTGACAATGTCACATGAGGGGACATGCCTGAGTAATTTTCTTTTTTCAAATATTTTATTATTAAATTAATCTCCCTGAAACAGCTCCATGCCTCAGGGAAATTTCTGCACTCATTCGCGTATATACCCCGACTCGCCCTCCTCCCCCCTGCCCGCACAGGTAGCATTGAGTGTTTCCAGGTGCACGTCACACTGGGCGAGCCATAATTGGCTCACCCACGTAAAATGGTGGCGTGCAGCTAATCGCGGGCAGTGATCGGCTCTGCACCCGCTTCCAACCAGCCTGCCTGACGGGGAGAAAATTCTCCCCTATAATTCAGGACATAATTAATAGTCATATGGACAAATGTGGGCTAATTAAGGAAAGCCAGCAGGGATTTCATGGTTAACTCACTTGCTGGAGTTTTTCAAAGAGGTAATAGAGAGGGTTGGTGAGGGCAATGCTATTGATGTGGTGTACATGGACTGCCAAAAGGCATTTGATACCGTGCTGCACAACAGATTTGTGAGAAAAGTTATACCTCAAGAAATAAAAGGGACAGTAGCAACATGGATACACGTTGGCTGAGTGGCAGGAAACAGAGATGGATGTTTTTCAGGCTGGAGAAAGGTTTGTAGTGCAGTTCCCCAGTGTCAGTATTGGGACCCTTGCTTTTCCTGATGCATATTAATGACATAGGCCTTGGTTTGCAAAGAACAGTTTCAAGATTTGCAGACGATACAAAGCTTGAAAGCTTCGTAAACTATGAGGAGGACAGTGTAGAACTTCAAAAGAACGTAAACAAGTTGCTAGAATGGGTGGATACGTGGTAGATGAATTTCAATGTGGAGAAATGTGTTGTGATATATTTTGGTACAAAAAACATGGAGAGACAGAAGTATAAAGGGTAGTACTCTAAAGGGGGACCTGGTTATATAAGTGCATAATTCATTAAATGTGGCAGGACAGGTTGTGAGAGTAGTGAATAAAGCATACAGTATCCTAGGCTTTATTAATAGCGGCGTAGAGTACAAGAGCAAGGAGGTCATGTGGAACATATATCAGACACTAGTTAGACCTCAGCTGGCATATTGCAAACAGTCCTGGGCACTGCATTTTAGGAAGGATGTGAAAGCACTGGAGGTGCAGATGAGGTTTATGAGAATAATTCCAGGGATGAGAAACTTTAGTTATGAAAATAGACTGGAGAAATTGGGACTGTTTTCCTTGGAGAAAAGAAGGCTGGTCTCCATCTTCCCCTGTAAAAAAACGCTGGAGGAAGAATGAGGCTCTTAAGTGGCCATTGATTGGTCACTTTTAGTTCTACTTCCAAGCTTTTCCATTTTTTTCCTGGCATTTAGGTAAGGCGACACTGAAATTTGTGCCTGGAAATTACCATTACTCAAGTTGTATGTATACCGGTTTGCAAATCAATCTAATAAATAAAAGCTGCCTTGGATTGTTGGAATAGATTATTTTGATCTCTGTATGGGAAAGCTGACTCCATTAAAAAAAAACTGCCATTAATCAATTAGCTATCTGATGTCCATTCTGCCTGAAAACATTAAAGAGATTAGGGAGCTTTGTTCCAATTCTAATGGGATAGCAAGACTAATTAGCTAGGTAACGATAGAATGAAACCTTTTTGCTCCCAGAGCCAAAGTTGTATTGATAAAATGAAAAGATAACCTGAAAGGGGAAATTACAGCAAGTTATGGATATATACAGCATAGCTGTCAATATTGGAAGAGAGAGAAGATAGAAAGGGTTTCAGATGGAAAACTCCCCTTCAGTCCAGTTCCCACAGTCACATGATTTGGCATTTTAGGATATAGTTTAATTGTTCAATTGATTCACACATCAGAAATACAGACGGCTTTACTGGAAGGAAGGAATAGGACAACTGCCTGGATCTTCCACTGAAGGAAGAAATTTGTTTTTTGATGGACTGGGTATTCATTTATTTATTTATTGTGTGAGGATGAAAAGTCCATCAAAAAGCTTTCTGCTGGCGCAGGTGAATCTACAAAATGTTGGTGTGTTAAAGGTTGGCACAACTAATTTGGATGAACCAGTACGGAGACAGAATGGAGCAGAAGGAACTGAAACCTCTTGGGGAAAGTGTTGTTCAGCTTGTCCTGCTGTTTAGGTTCATCCACAGAAACCACTCAATTTACTTTAAGCTAAGGTTTTTCCTATTACAGAAGTCGATCCAGCACAGAATCCTATAAAACACAGCGGATCATTCCCAATTGCTTTGAGAAATTGCCCTGAATTTCTACTCTGTTTCCTCCCTTCTATTCAGATTTTTATTCCAATTTTCTGCCTTCACCCTCATTTTCTAATCTCCCATGTGATACCTCATCAAAGGCTTTCAGAAAGTCCATTTACACAACATCCATTTCCCACATTGACTGCTCCTGTAGCTTGCCCAAAGATAATTTGAATTAAGTGATTTGGAATTAAGATAAGTTACCTGTACTTGTTAAAATATCAGATGCTGAGGAAGATGGAGGAAAACAAATTCTGTAGCTGTTCTGGAACTGTTGCTAAGGAGGTTAAATTCATTGGCGGCAGTGAAAGAAAGACTTGCATTTATACAGCCCCTTTCATGACATTGCGATGTTTCAAAGTGTTTCACAGCCAATGAAGCACTTTTGAATAAAAGCAAAATACTGCGGATGCTGGAAATCTGAAAAAAAAAACAGAAAATGCTGGAAAAACTCAGCAGGTCTGAAGAAAAGTCATACGGACTCGAAACGTTAATTCTGTTTCTCTCCACAGATGCTGAAGTAGTTTTGAAGTTGCTGTTATCATTTCAGAAACGCTTCAGCCAATTAACGCATAACAAAATCCCACTAACCCCAATGAGTTGATGACCAGATAACCTGTTTTAAATTGGTTGAGAGATAAACATTGTCCAGGACAACAGGGAAACCTCCCTTTCTTTTACTCGAATAGTGCCACAGGATCTTCCATTACCACCTGAGAGACAGACAGGCCTCAGTTTAATGTCTAATCTGAGAGACAGCACCCCTGACATTGCAGCAATCCCTACATTACAACTGTGACTACACATCAAAAGCACTTAATTAGCTGTAACATGCTTTGAGATGCCCAGTGGTTGTGAAAAGTTGTATATAAATTCAAACCTTGCTCTTTCCCTCAGTACAGTACTGGGATTGTCAGTCCAAATTATGTGGTCAAATCTCTGGAGTGGTTCAAATCTGTAATGACAAGCTGTCCTTTTACTTTCCACTTTCAACTTGTCCACTTTCCATTACATCTCACCATTTCTCACAGCATCTCTGCAGAAAATAAATGTATACAAAGTTACAATTAGCTTCAGTCACTTGGGCGTAAAGAAAATATGTAAACACGGATGGTTATTTTGTAAAAATCTAGAGCCTTGGCTGTGTACCCTGTAGTACTTTGGTTTAAAATGGCAGGAAGAGGAAAAGACTATATTTCATTTACAGAATAATTAAAGCATAATTGAATCACAGTAATAACCTGTGGTTTTATAGTAGGTTGTAACTGAGTGCAGCAGTTTGAATGCAAGGTTTGTCCTGTGGTCTTGTCATTCAACCATATTGCATGTTCTCAATTATAACCTATTCTACTTCTGCACAGTCATTATTGCTTAACTTTCCACTTTGGTTATTTATTTTTACACTTTTGTTCTCTCTTAATAGCGGTGATTCATGCTGGGGTATAATTCTCTCAGTGTCAGCAGCCACCCCTTACTTTATTCAGGTTGCCATTCCCAGGTGTGAACCCAGCCAGTTTTGCCAGACAGCTTGACCATGGATTTGAATTCAGTTTAAACAAAATCTAGAACGAAAGCTGCTACGAGTAAAGAAAGACACAAAGCCACCAAATTGTTATAAAAACCCAACTGGTTTTGAGATCTGGTTTTGAAGAAGAGCCATACGGACTCGAAACGTTATCTCTGTCTCTCTCTCTACACAGATGCTGTCACATCTAGTTGAAACTAGCCTTTTTAAAGATATAAACCTTGTCCTGCTCTTTTCTATGATTGAATCACAGATCATGTTAAACTAGATCATTCTGTGGCCACTGACCCCCTCAGAGTTGCTATGACTTAAATTTCTTGTATGTTATTTGGGTCATTTACAAATGGTAGATCAAGGTAACCATTACCTCTCCTGGACAAAAACAAAAATACCTGGAAAAACTCAGCAGGTCTGGCAGCATCTGTAGAGAGGAACACAGTTAACGTTTCGAGTCCGAATGACCCTTCAACAGAACTAAGTAAAAATAGAAGAGAGGTGAAATATAAGCTGGTTTAATGGCGGGGAGGGGGGTGGGAACAAGTAGAGCTGGATAGAGGGCCAGTGATAGGTGGAGATAGCCAAAAGATGTCACAGACAAAAGGACAAAGAGGTGTTGAAGGTGGTGATATTATCTAAGGAATGTGCTAATTAAGGGTAGAAAGCAGGACAAGCAAGGTACAGATAGCCCTAGTGGGGGTGAGGTGGGATGAAGGAATCAAAAAAGGCTAAAAGGTAGAGATAAAACAATGGATGGAAATACATTTAAAAATAATGGAAATAGGTGGGAAAAGAAAAATCTATATAAATTATTGGAAAAAAAAGGGGGGGTCGGAAAGGGGGTGGGGATGGAGGAGAGAGTTCATGATCTAAAATTGTTGAACTCAATATTCAGTCCAGAAGGCTGTAAGGTGCCTAGTCGGAAGATGAGGTGCTGTTCTTCCAGTTTGCATTGAGCTTCACTGGAACAATGCAGCAGGCTAGGGACGGACATGTGGGCGTGTGAGCAGGGTGGAGTGTTGAAATGGCAAGCGACAGGGAGGTCTCCATTACCTCTCCTGGCTTCTCTTAAGGACTTAGTCATGAAGCAGTAATGTATTAAATTCACCAACTCCAACTAAAGCACTTGGATTTTCCCAATTTATAAAAACAAAAAAACTGCGGATGCTGGAAATCCAAAACAAAAACAGAATTACCTGGAAAAACTCAGCAGGTCTGGCAGCATCGGCGGAGAAGAAAAGAGTTGACGTTTCGAGTCCTCATGACCCTTTGACAGAACTTGCGTTCGAGTCCAAGAAAGAGCTGAAATATAAGCTGGTTTAAGGTGTGTGTGTGGGGGGCGGAGAGATAGAGAGACAAAGAGGTGGGGGGGGGGGGTGTGGTTGTAGGGACAAACAAGCAGTGATAGAAGCAGATCATCAAAAGATGTCAACGACAATAGTACAATAGAACACATAGGTGTTAAAATTAAAGTTGGTGATATTATCTAAACGAATGTGCTAATTAAGAATGGATGGTAGGGCACTCAAGGTATAGCTCTAGTGGGGGTTTTTTTTTATATAATGGAAATAGGTGGGAAAAGGAAAATCTTTATAATTTATTGGAAAAAAAAGGGAAGGGGGAAACAGAAAGGGGGTGGGGATGAGGGAGGGAGCTTACGACCTAAAGTTGTTGAATTCAATATTCAATTGAATTCAATATTCAATATTCAATTGAATATTGAATTCAACAACTTTAGGTCGTAAGCTCCCTCCCCCATCCCCACCCCCTTTCTGTTTCCCCCTTCCCTTTTTTTTCCAATAAATTATAAAGATTTTCCTTTTCCCACCTATTTCCATTATATAAAAAAAAACCCCCACTAGAGCTATACCTTGAGTGCCCTACCATCCATTCTTAATTAGCACATTCGTTTAGATAATATCACCAACTTTAATTTTAACACCTATGTGTTCTATTGTACTATTGTCGTTGACATCTTTTGATGATCTGCTTCTATCACTGCTTGTTTGTCCCTACAACCACACCCCCCCCCCACCTCTTTGTCTCTCTATCTCTCCGCCCCCCACACACACACCTTAAACCAGCTTATATTTCAGCTCTTTCTTGGACTCGAACGCAAGTTCTGTCGAAGGGTCATGAGGACTCGAAACGTCAACTCTTTTCTTCTCCGCCTTTTCCCAATTTATCTTGGATTGAATGACATTTGCCTTCACCACACCCTCAGGCAGTGCATTCCAGATCCTAACCACTTGCTGAGTATAAAGATTTTTCCTCATGTTGCTTTTGATTCTTTCCCATTAAAATAACTTACCTGCTTTCAAATATCCTTTAAACCTTTTGGAACATCCTGAGGTTGTGAAAGGTACTGTATAAATGCATAGCTTTCTTTTCATAAAGCAATCTGTCCTATAGAATCATATGGTCACAGCACAGAATGAAGCAATTTGGCTCATTGTGTCCACTCTGGCTCTCTGCAAGAGCAACTCAGCTAGTCCCTCTTCTCTGCCTTTCCCTTTGCTCTGCAATTTTTTTCTCTAAAGATAATTATCCAATTCCCTTTTGAAAGCAACAATTAACTCTGCCTCCATCACACTCTCAGGCAGTGCATTCCAGATCCTAACCACTCGCTGGGTATCAAGATTTTTTCTCAAATTGCTTTTGGTTCTTTTGCCAGTTACCCTAACTCAGTGTCCTCTGGTCCTTGACCATTTCGCCAAGGGAAATGATTTCTCCCTATTTACTCTGTCCTGATCCCTCATGAACTTGAACATCTCTGTTAATCTCCTTTCAACCTTCCCTCCTCTGAGCAGAATACCCTAGCTTCTCCAACTGGAGTCAAAGGTTGGCAGGAAAAATGCTAACTGAACAATGGGCTACCTCAAAAGAAGAGATAATCCGGGCATAGTCAAGGTATATTCCCTCAAAAGGGAAAGGTAGGGCAAACAGACCCTGAACTCTCTGGATGACGAAAGAGATAGAAATTAAGATAGACATAAAAGTATGCCTATGACTGATGTCAGGTAGAAAATACAATTAAGAACTGGGCTGAATATAGAAGGTTCAGAGGGTACAGCGTACCTGAAATCCCTCACCCCAGGAGTGATTTTTCGTAACTCTTTTCTGCACCCCATCTAATGGCTTCCTTCCCAAAGTGTGGTGCCCAGACTTAGATATAATTCTCCAGTTGAGGCCAAATCAGTCCTTCTTGAATTGACCTGGTGATCCGTATCAAACTATTAGTTTTAGTTTGAATTTTCTTGCATTAGAAATTTTATCCAAATTTTATTCTTTTTGCAGCTTTCTCCCTTTGATGGGGTCCAATTGACTTACATCCCAGTATTCCTTGCAACGTATGGATAATAAACTTCTTTTATTGCCTTTTCCATCCTTCCATTCACCTCTGAATATTAAAGCCATTAACATGTTCTGGGTTAACCATTTTTCTAGTATTCCTGACCAGGACCTAGTTATCTCCCAGTACTTTCTCCATCTACTTAGTTTGAATGCTTTTCAATTGCTGACTCCATTTGCAGACTGCTTACAGTTCAGAAGGAGGCCATTCACATAAGATGTCTTTCACATAAGACATAGGAGCAGAAATTAGGCCATTTGGCCCATCGAGTCTGCTCCGCCGTTCAATCATGGCTGATAAGTTTCTCAACCCCATTCTCCCGCCTTCTTCCCGTAACCCTTGATCTCCTTACCAATCAAGAACCTATCTATCTCGGTCTTAAATACACTCAATGACCTGGCCTCCACAGCCTTCTGTGGCAGGAATTCCATAGATTCACCAGTCTCTGGCTAAAGTAGTTTCTCCTCATCTCTGTTCTAAAAGGTCTTCCCTTTACTCTGAGACTGTGCCCTCGGGTCCTAGTCTCTCCTACTAATGGAAACATCTTCCCCACGTCCACTCTATCGAGGCCTTTCTGTATTCTGTAAATTTCAATCAGATCCCCCCCTCATCCTTCTAAACTCCATCGAGTATAGACCCAGAGTCCTCAAACGTTCCTCATATGTTAAGTCTTTCATTCCTGGGATCATTTTTGTAAACCTCCTCTGGCCCCTCTCCAGGGCCAGCACGTCCTTCCTGAGATACGGGGCCCAAAATTGCTCACAATATTCTAAATGTGGCCTGACCAGAGCCTTATAATGTCTGATCTGGCTGTCCGAAGGAGCAATTTACCTAGTACGCAGAAATGTTTCTCACAAGTCTCTTTGCTCTTGTTTGATTAAGGCACAGTCTATTTCCTCTGTACCAATTGTTTTTGTTCTGCAAACAGGTTGTCTTAAAGAAAGTGGGGACTGAGCCAGGAAGAAAAAGGAAAAAGATTAGGAGGGTTAATTGAAAATGTGTTTGAAAAGATAGTGTTGAGAAGGTTTTTGAAAGAGAGAGAAATGGAGAGGTTTGGAGGTGGGGTAGAGGACATCACGGTGGGCCTCCACGCCATACAAAAGGGTGTCCCAGGGCTGCATCACTGAATAGGGGCTGCACTGTTCTTGGCTTTTGGGGCCATGTGTTCACTGGAGCAGTCCTGGGCAATTGAGAACTGTGCACACGGCTGCAGCTCAGATATGGTGCCTGGAGTGAGGAAGCGGTGAGGTAATGGCGTGGTGAGCAAATTGGAGGCCAGCTGCCAGTGATCCAGCGTGTTTCCTGTGACTGCATAATTTATGAGGCTGGAAGGTGATGATACAGCGTGAAAATCCGCCGTTGCGGCCAGTGGGTAAACGTCTTTTCTCACTTAGTAAAATCTGGGACGATTTTGCCCTTAGAAAGTAATGATTTGATTGGATAGAGTCAACATGGATTTATGGAATGAAAATCATGTTTGACAAACCTGTTGGAGATAGCAGAATAGATAAGGGGAACCAGTGGCTGTGGGATATTTGGAGTTTCAGAAGGCTTTCGATAAGATCCCACACAGGAGGTTAGTAAGCAAAATTAGAGCTCATGGGATTGGGGGTAATATACTGGGCATGGATGAAGGATTGGATAACAGCACAAAATACGGATAAACGGATCATTCTCAGGTTGGCAGACTGTGACTAGTGGAGTACCGCAAGGATCAATGCTTGTACCCCAGCCGTTCGTAATCTTTATCAATGATTTGCATGTGGGGACCAAATGTAATATTTCCAAGTTTGCGGATGCCACAAAACTGGTTGGAAATGTGTGTTGTGAGGACATTGCAAAGAGGCTTCAAGAGGATTTGGACGGGCTAAGTGGGTGTGCAAGCACATGGCAGACAGAATATAATGTGGATGAGCATGAGGTATCCACTTTGGTATATAATGTGGATAAGTGTGAGGTATCCACTTTTGGAAAGTATTTCATAAATGGTGAGAAATTGGAAAGTGTCAATGTCCAAAAGGACCTGGGTGTCCTTGTTCATAAGCCATTGACAGCTAATATGCAGATTTGCAAGCAGTTAGGAAGGCAAAGTTGGCTTTCATCACAAGGGATTTTGAGTACAGTACAGGAGTAAAAATGTCTTGCTGCAATTATATAAACCTTGGTTAGTCTGCATCTGGAGTATTGTCTAGTTTTGATCCCCTTACCTAAGGAAGGATATACTTGCCTTGATGGAGTGCAGCAGAGGTTCACCAGACTAATTCCTGGGGTGGCAGAACTGTCCTGTGAGGAGATATTGAGGAAACTGGGCTTGTGGTGTTTAGAAGGTGACAGGTGACCTAATTACAAAATTCTCACAGGGCTCGACAGAATAGATGTAGAATAGATGTTTTCCTTGGCTGGGGGTCCAGTGCCAGAGGACCCAGTCGTAGAAGAAATGGCAAGCCATGTAAGACTGAGCTGAGGAGGAATTTCTTCACTCAGAGTTCAATGAATCTTTGGAATTCTCTACTCCAGAGGGCTGTGGAAGCTCAGTCATTGAGTATGTTCAAGTCAGAGATCAATAGGTTTCTAAGTACTAATTATTAGGGAATAGAGATAGTTTAAGTAAGTTATATTGGTTTTTGTAGGTGTTACGAATGAGTTTTAGCTTTAAAGTTTAAGTTTGATTTGTATTCCTCTCTCTGTGTGTTAAGAAAGGTCAAATGCAGTTTTAGTTACACTTTAGAAAGGTGCTTGCATTTGTAATGAGGAGTTTTCGACCCCTAAACAGAAAATAAGAGGGTAGAAGGATTGGACTGTTGCCTAGCAACAGGGGCACAGAAGGGCAGGTCCTTCCTACTGACATACACACAGAAGAGAAACAGCAGTTGTTTTGGAAGCTGTTTGAGTGCAGTTGGTTCTGAAAGTTGTTGCAAGGAGAGACTGGAGCAAAGGGGACAGACAGCTGATCCCAATCTAAAGGAAAACCCCACAAATCCAGGGGAGTGGAAGAGGGGAAAGTCCAAAGAAGACCTTTTAGTTAAAGGAAGGACAGGAACCTGGAAATGGCCCTTTTAAGTGAAGTTAAGAGTGAAGGGCAGAGAGAAAGGCTCCAAGCTTCAGATTTAGAGACAAAAGCTGCAGAAAGCAGATTTAAAGCGAGAACAGCTTGCAAGAGGTCCAAAGAGACAATTGAAGGTCTGTAACTCTTTGCAGTGGGCATGTGAAGTAGTGGTATACTGTTGACAGCTGAGTTGGTGAGACAGGAGTGCTTGGAAGACAGCTTGAATGCATGTGGCGACCCAGGGAAGAGGAACATCGGAAGGAGAGTCTGAGAGAAAGCGTTGGTTTGGGAGAAGATTCCAAGGCGAGGTCTTGGAGAGTGGAGATTGGAAACCCTCGGGTGATGGATGGAATTCAGTGAGACTGGTTGGTTCACAGTGTGACAAGGGTTTGGGGGGAGTTGAGGAGAGATCCATTGCATCTGGTTAAGGTGGCATCTGTCACTTGAGGTCAGAATGTGGTGTGTCTGACCACAGGGTGCCATAGTTTACATGGACCGTGCACTTATTGTGAAAATTAGAGTATAAGATAGCTTTTGTAACTTGTGTTATCCTTACAAATTTATATACATCTGTAAAGATATGGCTGTGGGTGAAAGACTATTGCAGTATAGTTTATCTTTTCTTGTTGAATAAATGTTTTATTCTTTTGTTAAAAATTCCTCAGCTGACCCCTGTGCCTCTGTTCGGTAGCTACTCTCCACGTATCTAAACAAACAAAGTTAGGATATATCAGGCTGGGTTCCTCTCTGGGGTCAGGCTTGTCCAGGAATAACCTCACCTGGGGATCGTAACATAATGACATCAGGGGATATGGGGATAGTGCGGGAAAAGGTAGATGATCAGCCATGATCTAGTTGAATGGCAGAGCAGGTTCGAGGGGCTGAATGGCCTACTCCTGCTATGTTCCTATAATAATGATTTTATTTCTAATACTTAATTTATAGCTGTTTTTCACAATGTTCCAAGTGTATATTTTTTAGAGATGCTCATTTCTGGTGCTATGATGTGCTGACTAGACTTAATTTTGGGAATTCATGCGGTCAGCATTGAATGTGGATGTGCCATTGATTTGCTGCTAAAATTATTTTTAATGGAATAAATAATATTGTAAAATGCACAACAATTCAAATCAAGAGCTGAAATTTTTCAAAGAGGAACAACTTTTTTCATTAAATCTTCACAATCTAATTTTTTTGAAATGGACACATTGACATGAGAAAACATTTCTTTTATGCAGCATGTGGTTAGGATCTGGAATGCATTGCCTCAGAGTGTGTGTTATGACCGATGCAGTTGGTAGAGCGGAGTTATTTAAAAATCCCAGAGGGAAACTTTAAACAACTGTCATAACCTATAAATTTAAGTGTCATGTTTCAGATGCAACTCTAAATTCAGGAATCAGACCACCAGTTCTTGAGGTTTTACATTAAACTAAAAGAAACATTTTATTAATTTACCCAGGTTAAAATATATATACAAATGGCTACAAAGTACTACTATCATAACTTTTAACAAATTCCCAAACTAATCTCCATTAAGGCAACAACAACCTATAGACTCAACCAAACACCAGGCAAAGCATTTTCACCTTATGAATTCAAAATGAGGTTCTTTTCACTTTGGTTCCTTGCAGACACCATGGTAGGCTTACAGGCTTTGATCTTACATTGCCACTGCTGTGCACACCCAAAATGATTGCCTTGTTATACCTACCCCCGCTGATTGAATGCAAATTCTCATTGTCTCACCAGCCTCTTTGAACTCCACCTTCTAACAATGAAACCCCTTTCATAGTACAAATTTTATTAGTAATATAAACATATTACTTGGTAGCTGCTAGGTAAGTATCATTTTCACCCCACTTCTTGAATGCTGTATTCAAAAAATGCAAATGCACGCTATCTCTCTTATATCTCAAAACTAGTACACATCAAAGCACCCAGATTAGCTGACTTTAATCCAATTAATATGCACCCGCAGACTAAACCTCTATTTTAAAAGAAACTTATTTTCCAATAATATTATTTCAATTAATAGTTCCATGACAGTGTGCTGATTCAGTTGTGGCTTTCAAAAGGAATTGGATAAGCACCTTAAGATAACAAAAATGATACAGGGGAGTGGGATTAGCCGAATTGGTCTTGTGGCGATATAGCATGTACTCAACGGACCAAATAGCCGCCTCAACTGCTGTAACAAGTAAAGTGCTGGAATTTATGAAAATCAGCTGCTGCTCTCTTTTTGCTTCTGGTTAATGCCACTTAACCCAAATGATCCTTTGTAGTCTGAGCTAATGGTGGGTGGGATTCTCAGCACCCGCCTGCTGCCGGGACCTCCCGGTCCCACCGCAAATCATTGGACTTCTGGCTGGGGCACCGCCTCGCCCACGGCGGGTCGCGCCCGCGATAGGGCCGGAAAATCCCGGCCGGTATGTCAGTGAAGTGTTTTGTATTTGTCAGGGCTAACAAGTGTCCACTGTTATTTCCAGTGCACGCCTCAATGGTGGAAAAAGTTCCTTAAGTATAAACAAAAAAATCCAGGAGTTACTTTGCAGGCAGATCCCGCCTGTGGAGGGAGAAACAGAGTTAACATCTCAGGTCAATGACCTTTTGTCAAGGGGTATGGGGAGACAGCGGGATTACGGCGTTGAGATAGAGGATCAGCCACGATCATATTGAATAGCGGCGCAGACTCACAGGGCTGAATGACCTACCCCTGCTTCTATTTTTCTATGTTTCTATGTTGTCATATATACAGTTTCCTTGGTTTTCTAGAGGCTTACTACCCTGGATACATTACGCACAAGTTCAGTGAAAATATGTGCTTCCCAATGGATGCTAATTTTTGTGCTGAGCACTAATAAAAATTGCTTGAAAGTAGCCCAGATCATAACAGGAACTTTACTCTGCATCTAACAGTTAGCTTACTGTGAGGGACAAGTCGGGACTGTGAAAGTCCAGAAGATTGTGGAGTTTAGCTTCAGTAAGAATCCAGCCTTAAGATTTCATTTCCTCAATTTAGTTGCATAAACTTCAATGGGTCTAAGTACCCAGTGAATGTTTGAGGCCTGAAATGGAAAGGTGTTTTATCCCTTAACATCCCTTAAAAAGAAAAATACTTGCATTTATATAGCGGCTTTCATGACCTCAGGATGTCCCATGCACTTTACACACTTTTACCGTACTTTTTGAATTGTAATCACTGTTGCAATGTTGAGAATCCTTTACCACAATGAATGCCACAAATTAAACACAAAATAAGCAGAATAACAAGAAAACAAGGTGCAAAAGGAAATGTAAGACATGAAAAAAATGAACAAAATTGAAAATAAAATACAAAATCTAGTAGAAATCTATTTGTAATGCTGAAATGAAACAGAAGGTGATGGTAAAACATCGGTACCTGTGAAGAGAAAGATGGGATGTAGACCACTTTCTGTCTGCTTGACAAAGAAGGTGTCTGGAAGTGCACCCATCGTGTTATCTGATCAGGCTCAGGTGTGATTCTGGATAGAATCCAGTAATGCCAGATCTCTAACCCTTTTCCCACTTGCTGAAATACCTTGTCCTCCATCCTTTCCAGACAGAAATCGCCAAAAGAGGAAGTCCCTGTCATGGGTATTATAATGATATAAAAGCACTTATCACTCGTAAGGGATTGGGTAAACACATTGCATGTCCATTTATTAACCCTAGGAATGTGAACAGATATACATGGATAAAAAGCTTGAAGACACATCAGCAACAAAACTGCCTGTGCTGTGCCCTGTTCGAAAGCAAAGTGAAACTAAAACTGGATCACATGGCACGCTTCATTTCTAGAGATGTCATGCTGCAATCCCTTAATGGCATATTACAACATTCTCCTTTCTAAAGATATTTAACCCCTTCCCAAGAAGTATAACTATTTACAATATATGTTCATGTTTAGTTACCATAACATAAGTGTATAGAGCAGATGGATTATGAGTCTCTAAAGCACAGAGGTAATCTACTGGTACGCCAAGATCTTGTAATGGTAACCTTGTCTGGAGGTGTATTTAATTACTCAGTGATCTGTGGGATTGTCATTCTTGGATGTTGTTCCTGGTTGCATTTTAGATTTTGTCCTAGATGCAACAGGACTGTGCAGTTGTTGAGGAGCTGGAATAGATCTGATTGGTCTTCGGTTATGCCTCACCATTGTGCCTTTGTATATAATGACTTCGTAGGATCTTTGTTCTGAACAAATCTTTGTCACCTTGGCTGGTTGCCACATACCTTCTGTGGGGTCCTGGATGCGAACTTGTTGTCCCAACTGTAAACTTGACAATTCTGTACCCCCATTTTTATTGTGCAAGTTGTTCATATTCTCTTGTAGTTTTAAAAGTTGCTCTCTAGTTTCTGAGAGTACAATGGGTGAAAGTAGGTAAATTGGTACATGGCCAAACATGAGCTCTGCCAATGATGGAATACTTGCACTTAAAGATGTTGCTCTTAGGTGTAACATTGCAATGTGTAGCTTGGTCTGTCTACATTTAAGAATTAGGGATTTCACCATTCAAATAATTCATTCTGCTAGGCCATTAGATCTAGGATAGTGAGGAGAAGAAGTAGTGTGATTGATATTCCACTTCTCACACATATCCTGTAATGGCTTACCAATAAATTGCAGATGGTTACCCATAATGATCTCTCTAGGTGCACCAAATAAACTGAAAATAGCACTTAGAGTATGCACGGCAGTTGTGCTTAAGGTATTGTGCAATTGTCAAATGATGGGGTACTTGGTAAAGTAGTCGACGATCATGATGAAGCCAGTGCCATGGACATGAAAGAAATCTGTTGCGATTTTGGACCAAGGATGGGTAGGACCTTCATGTGGAATCAATGGTTCTTTATGCTGACTAGGCATATGACATGCCACGCACTTTTTGATGATGATGTCAGTATCATTGTTCATACCCAGCCAATGGACTTGCGAGTCTTCTCATCTGATCTGTGCCCATGTGTGAGTGAGTGATGGCACCTATGTTCTATGATTTCCATGAGATTGACGGTGTGAATCATGTGTTCCCTGCTCTTCGTCTCGTCAAGTTTTGGTTTGTCAGTCACCTCATGTATATGTTTCTGACGGGATATTGGATGGTTATTCTTATTTCTTGAATGTACCCATTTTGTGTAGTCTGGATCCGTGCATGGCTTTTTGTAACTGCATCAGCCTTTGCTCTAGTGCACTGCCACTACCAATGGCCCTTTCTGCCACATGCCTTTCAGAATTAGTGGAAAGCTGGGCATTTCTTGGTGCATACAGAAGGTCAGCCTTCCACATGTCTTGCTAGGTTTAGGTGTTCTAGTGAGTGTGTCAACAATTGGGGTTGTACTTAGGACCTGTAAGCTTTGTCGACCTGCAAGGTTGTCTTTGCATTACTTCCATTCTTAAGTAGCTTTTCAATGCTATATGTTTGGGGCTTGTCTAGCAGATCTTGCTGGAATGCTTCCATTGAAGTTCAACAATTCAACAATTCTGTCTGCTAGTTCTGCATCCAAAAAATCATAGTGCATACCCTATTCTCAGCATCTGCTGATGAAGTGGTCTATGGACTCTGTAGGCTGTTGTCGAAATGACACTAACTCTAGTTGATGAATACAGAAGTTTAACCTGATTCTGAACCAGTTTTCCAATGATCATTTGGGGATCCTTTAGCTCTTCTGCTATTAATCTTGACATGTTCAAGTATCTGTGTAGACCTTTGTTCCCAATTGCTAGGCAAATTTCTATGGCTTGCTTGTCTGGTTCAGACACACCTCATTCAAGAAACCGTAGCTCTTCTTACTTACTCTTCTGACCTTACTTCTCCTATAGTACCTGGGTTGAGTGTCGCTGAAGTTGCTTTTGCGCACTTTTCTGAATCTCTGCCCATTATAATTGCAACATTCTCTGGCCCGATTTTGCCTGCTATCCCTTGCTCGCTATCTATCCAGCCCACACCGTGGTCACTTGCCTCTCCCGACTGAGCTAACCCGGTGTTAGTCCTCTCGATGTGCTGTCCCACTCACTGAATTGACAGGCTATGCCTGCAATTTCACCATGAGGAATGCATCTGTTTACCAGATTTTTATTGGAGCACTGTGTCTTCAAAGGTTTTCTGTACAGTCAGCACACTGCAATTTCAAAACTCCCCAACACAGCATCTTCGTTGCAGCCTGACCAGAATGTTGAAGGGCATCTCATGCCATGTAGCGTGATCTAAAACAGTTTACCATATCATACCTATACTGAATCTTACTGCCAGGCTGAGCACAGTGTGGTTTAGAAGGAACCATTGTTGCACACTATGTTTGTGTATTATAATGATATAAAAGCACCAATCACTCATAAGGGTTTGGGTAAACACATTGTGGGTTCACTTATTAATCCTAGGCATATGTGAACAAATATACATGGACAGAAAGCTTGAAGACACATCAGCAGTAAAGCTGTCTGTGCTGTGCACTGTTTGAAAGCAAAAGTGAATCTAAAACTGGATGGCATGACACACTTCCTCTTTAGTGATGTCATACTGCAATCCCATAAAGACGTATTACAACAATCCCTGACAAAATTCCCCCCAGTTCTGTTTCATTAATTTCCCACTGTGAAATATGTGCTTGGGTGAATCAGGCATACTTTCTTGCCAGGGCTTGTATGTGTTGGGAAACCATGGGCAGAATCTTCAGTTCGGGAGCAGGACCTGCTCTCCAACGCATAAAATGATGCGCGGTGACATTGGGCGTGCGTCCCAATGTTACCATGCGTCATTCAGATATTGAGTTCGGTGGGCGTGTACTGGGGTCGGTTGCGCGCCTGCTGAACTGTCAAAGGCCTACTAAGGCTACTTTAATTCCAATTGAAATAATTAACATAGCTGCCTGTCCAACCTTATTCTCCTCCACACTGAAACTCTATTGGTGAGAACCTCCAGGGCTAGCGTTCTGTCTTCTCACGAGGGAACACCAGATCGACAGTGTCAAAACCCTGTGAACTTCATCCTTTTCATAATGTTTTTCTTTTTCCGCCAATCTTTGTTGAGATATTTCTAAAGGGATAGATAGTTACACTTCCAGATTACAAATTGTGTGTTAACCGGTTCTTGCAACCTGTTTTAAAAGAAGTTTTATTTCATAATAAATCAATCATTCTGAGTTTATTGAAAGAAGCTAAGTTAAAATCTCTTATTCTGGGTCTAACAGTAGCGCAGGTAAGTATTTGGCCAATTTGGTGGGTGAATTAAACATTTACACTAATAATGTGCCCTGCGGGGTAGTGGGGCTAGATAAGCTGCGCACTCCTCCCATCCCGGTCGTAACATGCAATTCCTGCTGGAAACGTGAATGTCAGATAAGGAAAGGCTCTTGAGGTTTTGGCTGTGCTAACTCCCTATAATAGGGACTCGTGTTATCAACTCTGACTAATATGCTCCACGTCCACCTCCTCACCCAGTTGAACAGCCTTTTCTTTTAACCACGGGGGGATTTTTATGGAGCCCGGAAGACCAGGAAATATGGCGATTAATTAGGCAGGATGTGAAATCGCAATTTTCTGTTGGCAGGTTAAGATGTAGGGATAAAGTCAGTGGCATGTTTGCTGTGTGTCGAACCTCTTGCCGACTTGTGGCAGGGTCACACTTGTAATATACTTGTATGCCATGAATTATCATTAGAACAAAACTGTTTTTAATTGCATCGTACCTTCAAGATAAAGTCAGCACGCACAAGAATTGCATGGCACCCAGTTCGCATTTGTTTAAAGGAGGCATGCACCAGCTGGCATTGTGCAGTTGTGTGTGAGGCCAGCAGTTTTCCTTGTTTAACTATGACAAAAGGGAGGGAATCAGGAGAATGGCAGCTTGCATGGAGGCTCGGGACCAGCGGTGGGAAGGGGGCTTGGGGGAATAGAAGCGGGATCCAAGGGAGGATAGAGGTTGGGTTTGGTGGCAAGGAGGAGTGAAGTGGTAAGGGCCTGGAGTTCTGGGTGTGATGTTGGGGGGACGCAGTGTTGGTTGTGGGAACTGTCAGTCAAGATGAAAAAGTAAGGAGCCTATAGAGTGGTGTCAGCACTGTGCACGTGTATCCATCTCAGGGTTTTGGCTGGCAGAGTCCTTATAGGGCGTGAGGTTCACCTGCAACATTTCAATTATTCCCGCTGAGAATGCCCTCGGACAATGTTCTTTACAATGAATAAAAGGGAGGACCAGCTCTGAATGCAAGTTCAGCCAGATACCACAGAGTAGTGAGCACAACACTGGGCACTAACACGACCATTCAATAACGAGTGAACGTAATCACATAACATTGTTTCTTCCACAGTAAAGGAAATGTCCTTAGCTCCCCTGTAACAATCAATGGTGCAATTCATGAAGCATGCCAGTACATTTAGCTCTCCAAGTTAGTCTTAATAAATAACGATAATACACACATGAATAAAGTGAAGCCAAAGTAATGTGAAATATTTACAAGTGAAATTTAATTTTAGGAAACACCCGTGCCACTTTTGTGCTCTCAGTAAGTCTTATGTCAATGGCAATGGAGTTGGGCAGGAAAGTTATGGCCTTGATACAGTGCCTCCCTGTTTGTCCAGGAGGTTCTTTTGTAGCCCAGCTATAGCTGCAACATTGTCAGCTGATGGCAGGTTTCACCACTGTGAAGCAGCTCCCAATGTGGACTTGCACGTGTATCCCATGCATGTTGCCAGCATCTTAAATTTTAATTGTAATTGTGTGGGAAATGGAAGAAAGCAAGAGAGTGGAAGTGGTATAGAAACAGAAAATGCTGGAAAAACTCAGCAGGTCTGACAGCATCTGTGGAGAGAGACACAGAGCTAATGTTTTGAGTCTGTATGACCCTTCTTCAGAGTGGAAGTGGTGCCCTCTTCTGGTTTTATTGTTGGGAATGGTACACTACTGACAAAATTCGGGCCCACATCTCCAATATTTTCATAACAAATAAAATAAAGTGTTCTAAGAAAATAAAGGAAGCACATAGGGCAAAATCATCCCAGATTTGTACAAAGCATGGTAGCAAGCAGGAAAAAGGACGTTTTACTTGCCGGCCACAATGGCGGGTTTTCGCACCATACCTTCTCATTCCCAGTGCATCCCGACTCATTAATAATGCATTCTCGGGAAACACACTGGATTGCTGGAGGGCTGGTCTCTGATCGCCCGCAACATTGTCACCTCAGGTCTTCAGTAATCCGGGTACCATACTTAAAGGGCACCCTGCACAGAGCTAGCTCTCTCAAAGCCATCGGAAGCTGCTGCCCCCAAATTTAGCGACGCTTCCCTCGAGCGCCCATTGGATGCAATGGAGACCCGCCGTGAAGTCCTCTACTCCCAGCCTGGGTGAAGCCCAACAAGCAAGGTGACAAATCCAGCATGAGAGGCAGGGACATGGGTGGTCAGTGCCCACGCCCTGCAAAAGAGGATAGCCACCCAGTGCTGAAAAAGGGTGAATGATCTCCTCCGTTCCTCCAGGGTAAGTCACTCTCCTTATCACTTTCAACTCACACAATCACAAACCCATCACACATCCACAGGGACCTCATTCACTGACAGTTCAAGAGACATCACCATTCACTCTCTCACACACACCTTCATCTGTCCAGTGGATCATGTCCTCATCCTGTCCATGGCACCACTCACCATCCACACATGCCAGGTATTCTTCTCATCTGGCCTGGCAGGCATCTTGCTTACACTCTCTCCATCTGTCTTCGTGCAGGACAAACTGGCGCACAACAAAAGGGAGAGGTTGCAGAATGATGGTGGACATTGAGGTCCTCACAAACTTTGAAAATAGAGTCATTCAGCTGGCTGGCAACTATCTTGACCATTCCTGTGCTGATGGTGAGATAGGCAGTGCTCAACCTAGTGAGGATCCTGCAGTGCAACATCCCTCAGACAACCTTGCTGTGAGTCAGTTCCCCTGCTCTGCAGGCCCCTGCCATGCAACAATTATTTATCCTTGCTTTCTCAGGCACACCTGAGAAGCAGCCCAGAGAGTCCACAACGTAGGAAGAGACACAGGCCCCGAAGGCACCTCGGAAGAAGAATCTGATGATACCCTAATTGAAGACCCATCACAGCGCTCAACCACACCCTGCACCAGTGCAGAGACACACACCTCAGTGGGACCTATTTCTAGAGTAGTCTCGTGGTCACATTGGTGAGCACATTGCACTGTCTGATCCACAGCAGGTGGCGGCAGTGACTTCCCAGGTTTCCGGCACTTGGAGGACTGCTGGAGGCTGGAAATCTGCTGAGTCCAAGTCAGATGAAGATCCTCTGGACTTGGTCAGGTCACAGTTGCTGGACCTGCAAAGGCAAGCTCGGAAACGTCAGGAAGGGATGTCCACTGCACTGCAAGGCACATTGGAGGAGTCCATCTGCCTTCAGTTTGAGGTGATAGCATCGGCATGCCATTACACCGAGGTCAACACTGGCAGCATAGCAGCTGCCATGAAGACTTTGGCCCAGAACATTGGTCCTGCACTGTTGCACGGGCTGAACTCCATCACTGATGCCATAGTTGGCCTCCAACAGTGTCAACGCGAGAGAGGTGTGTGGCAGCGTGATCTCAGTTCAGCTTCCCCTTCTCCTCAAGGAGTCGGCTAGGGGCCCTCAGGCGCCAATAGGGAGGAGGATCAGCAAGTGCACACCCCGGACTATCCAACCGGGTGACTGCAGGAGTGACCAGCCCATCCAAATCCTCTCTTCCTGTGACCCCAGCAGCTCCAGCTCCACTGTCTGAGGAGGGTGCCATTGCCACATAGCAGGAGCCCAGGGCCCCCCAGGTCTCTGCCTTTCAGAGGACGCCCTACTAGGTTATCACAAACAGGGCGTAGCAGTCAGCAGACTGCCTCCGCGTCCTCTGTGGATGTCAGGGGAGCACCAAGACAAAGCAGCAGGGTTAGGAAGGCTAAGGAGATGTAGTTGCACAGCCTGGGCATGAATGCCAATCATTTGTACTTAATGTTTACTATTGTAAATAAACTCCCTAGACTGTCTCCTTGCTTCTGGCTCCTTGTTATGATGAACAGTGTCAATGTCACTCAGACGTGAAACCTTGGTTTCTGCACAACATAAAGGCAGGTGTCTCAGTCCAGGGCCTCTTCCCTGTGCAGTGTGTAAACTTCAGACCAAAGCAATGGTCAGGCTTCAAGAGACATCACCATTCACTCTCTCATACCCACCTTCATCTGCCATATGGAGCGTGTCCTCATCCCATCCGTGGCACCACTCACCACCCACACATGGCAGGCAGCCTTCTTATCTGGCTTGACAGGCGTCTTCCTTACACTCTTTCCATCTGTCTTCATGCAGGACAAGCTGGTACATAACAAAAGGAAGAGGACGTAGAATAGTAGAGAAATGCTTGACATCAAGGTCCTCGCAGACTTTGAAAATAGAGTCATCCAGATCGCCGGCGATAACCTGGATCATTGCTGTGCTGACTGCCTGCACCTCGCTGGTGCTTGTTATGGCTGCCAGAATGTTGTGGGCATCTCTCAGCACCTTTGAGGTGGGGCTGGCCCACCCATCTCTTCAACATCTGTGACCAGAGATGCTGTGCTTCTGAAAGGGTCAGGTGCTGAAGGCTGACAAAGGATCAGGTGCATTTAAAATTTCATGGCTGCGTCTCCATGGTATAACCCTGATCACAGAGGACAAGTGAGCTGCCCTCAGCCAGACAGGAATCAGACATTCGCAGAGGCTATGTGAAGATCCATGGAGTATCCTCACCGCATGTCATCATCATCCTCCTGGAATCTAGCAGCTATCTGGGCCTCCGCTGCATCTCCATGACATGAGCCTGAGCACTGAGGGTCTGTGCGCCGCCATCAGCCACACAGGAGTCAGACATTCACAGATGCAAAGTGAGGATCTTAGAACTGTCCTCACTGCATCTCGTCATCATCCTCCACGAATCTTGCGGCTGTGAGGGCCTCCTGAGAGCACTTGCCTCGTTTAGCCAGTGCGATGGCCTCATCGCCTGGATCCACCCCTTTGAGGACCTCCTCACCCTCATCCCCTTCAACACCCTCCTTATCAGAGGATACATGTAGCTCTTCCATCTACTCCTCAGCTAGGTCCTTCCCCCGTTGCAGCGCCAGGATGTGGAGCACACAGCAAGCGATGATGATGCGTGACACTCTCTGAGGACTGTATTGCAGTGCTCCACTGGACCTGTTGAGGCCTTGGAATGTTATTATCAATATGCCTATCGTTTGCTCCACCAAAGTCCGGGTCATGGCATGAGCCTCATTGTACTGTCGCGCTCCTGCAGTCTGAGGCCGCCACATGGGCACCATCAGCCACGTCGTCTGTGGGTAGCCTTTGCCCCCTTAGATCCAACCCTGCAGCCTCTGTGGGCCCTGGAAGATGCCAGGAATCTGAGACCTACTAAGGATTTTGGAGTCGTGGATGCTCCCTGGGAATCGTGTGCAGGCCTACAGGATGTGTTTGTGGTGGTCTCGCACCAGCTGAACATTCAGCAAATGGAAGCCCTTGCGGTTGACATAGCTGAGTGTTTGTTGCCACGGAGATCTAAGTTCCACGTGAGCATAATCGATGGCACCCTGAACCTGTGGAAAACCTGAGGTTGCGCAAGTCCCAGTGCACTTGCTTCCCGGCTTTCCTGATCCCTGGCGGGTGGAGCGAACGATCACAAACTTGTTTTCACGATGACGTAAAAGCGATTTTTGTCCTTCGTGCCGTATTATTCCCCCCTCCTGCCATGATGCCCGATGCTAACAGGGCTGGAAAACTCGAGCCACAATTGTTTTTAAGCCCCCCCACCACCCCCTCCATGACTTTTCTCCTGAGTTTCTTTTTCTTACTCTGGTTATTAATCTATGTTTCCTGAAAGTTGCAGGGCAATCCTGGAGAATTGGCATCCCTAATTGGGATCTGAATACCTGAATAGCGGTGTGCTTGTGAAACTGTACCCCAGCATGAGTGAGCACCTGCAGGAAAGGAGGAGCGAACATCCTAAATTAAAACAAATCCCCAGGGTTCACCATGAGGTATAGTAGAGTATGAAGGAGCCTACCAGTTTTCGGGCTGCCAGAGGCTCCAGATTGGATTGTTTAGTTTCTGCACAGTGGCTGATGGAACACAATTTATCAGGGGCTGAAAGTGGTGTAAAAATGAGTTTTCATTTTGCAGCTGTTTTGGAAAGAATAGCAGGCAAAGATTTATAAAGTAAACTGTTGTCCACATCCTGGCTGGAAAGCATCTGTGGAAAGGAAATTGATTACATTTCAACGAAGTAAAGAAAGCTGGTTGCGGAGCAGTCATAGTAAAAATAATAGGCAAGCAATTAAGCTGTCAAACACAATTACCATTTGTATAAAATCAGTTCAGATTCTCCCTCCCGTCGTTTGATAGCAGCAGTAATTAGCCATTGACTTTGCTGCAAGACACATTTTAATTCCATAAATCAGTGCAGTATTGGGGCTTGTAGCCATTAAGATGATTTAATTAGGCCAAATGTCTTACATGGGAATGAGGATTGCTGAACACACACGTACACCTGCCGACTCTTATAAAAGTCGGTTTTCACAATGCGGATTGTTTTTATAGGCGTTAGCCTTCTTTTGAAACAAACGTATCCGTGATATTTTTATATTAATGAACGCGTGGGCCAGTTTCTTTTAAAAGCTGCGTTGGCTGCTCACTTCGACTTTGCCTACAGCGCTAATGTTTCCCCAGCTCGCTGGAGTGCCACAACATGTCTCATCAGTGCAGCGTCAAATCCTGTCTCCCAGCTATCCTATTGATTTTTATTTTCTCTTCCTCTGTACACAAACTTTAATCACTCGCAAAAAAAATAAAAGCAAAGCAACAAATCAATTTAAAAAATCATTACCTGAAAGCTATAATTTATCATTGCACCCTTAAGCTTGAATGTGACTAGATTAGATGGATTCATATAAAATAGATGTGTTTGCTGCTACCTGGTGCTTCTTTTTAAAGGCATTACTATTTTGCACATAGGCTATAATAATGCTTTAAATGATTTTGCCTCTATGCATCCCTATTTCTGTCAGTCATTGCATATGAGTTTGGATAAATATTTACACATTATTCCTTTCCTATGTTTTCTAACTTTAGCTCCCTCATTATTTTTTGTTTTGAAGTGTTTCTTCCTCTTTCATTTGATAAGGTGAAATGGTTAGTCCTAAAGACTCTTCCCATGGCTTTGTTGTTCTGTATCTGTGTCTCCTGATCCCTTCAGTTTAAGCAGTCTTTCTTGGGGAGGTAATGATTTTGACTCTTGGATGGCTGAGCATGGACTGGTGGAGTCTGCTGACTAGTGGAGTGCACGGACCAGTGGAGTGCACTGACAAGTAAGAATGCTGCCCGGTGGGGAGTGCTGAAGTGCCGATTGGTCTGGAGCGCTGATGGTGGAGAGTGCTGATTGGTGGAGAGCGTTGACCAGTGCAGAGCGCTGACCAGTGGAGAGCACTGACCATTGGAGTGCGCTTAATGGTGAAGAGTGCTGACTGATGGAGTGTGCTTACAACTGGAGAGCGCTGACTGGTGGAGTATGTTGACTGGTGGAATGCACTAACTGGTGGAGTACACTGACTGGTGGAGTACACTGACTGGTGGAATGCACTAACTGGTGGAGTGCGCTGACTGTTGGATTGCGCTGACTGGTGGAGTGTGCTGTCTGGTGGAGTACACTGACCTATGGAGTGCGCTAACTGGTGGAGTGCACTGACTGGTGGATTGCGCTGACCGGTGGAGAGTGCTAACTAGTGGAGTGCACTGACTGGTGGATTGCACTGACCGTTGGAGTGCACTAACTGGTGGAGTGCACTGACCAGTGGAGAGTGCTGACTGGTGGAGTGCGCTGACTGATGGAGTGCACTGACTGGTGGAGTGTGCTGACCAATGGAGTGTGTTGACTGGTGGATTGCAATGACTGATGGAGAGCGCTGAGTGGTGGAGTACACTAACTGGTGGACTGCACTAACTGGTGGAGTGCGCTGACTGGTGGAGTGACTGACCAGTGGAGCGTGCTGACTGGTGGAGCGTGCTGACTGGTGGAGCGTGCTGACTGGTGGAGCGTGCTGACTGGTGGAGTGCACTGACTGGTGGAGTGCACTGACTGGTGAAGAACGCTGACTGGTAGAGAGTACTGACTGGTGCAGATCGCTGACTGGTGGAGAGTACTGACCGGTGCCGATCACTGACTGGTGGAGAGTACTGACTGGAGGAGAATGCTGACTGGTAGCGAGCCCCGACCAGTGGAGAGTACTGACTGGTGGAGTGCACTGACCAGTTGAGTGCACTAACTGGTGGAGAGCGCTGACTGGTGGAAATGACTAACTGGTGGAATGCACTGACCAGTGGAGAGTGCTGACCGGTGGAGTATGCTAACTGGTGGAGTATGCTAACTGGTGGAGAGTGCTGACTGGTGGAGTTCGCTGACTGGTGGAGTTCGCTGACTGGTGGAATTCGCTGACTGGTGGAGTTCGCTGACTGGTGGAGTGCGCTGACTGGTGGAGAGTGCTGACCGGTGGAGTATGCTAACTGGTGGAGAGTGCTGACTGGTGGAGTTCGCTGACTGGTGGAGGGCGCAGACTGGTGGAGAATGCTAACTGGTGCAGCGCACTGACTAGTGATGCGTGCTGACAGATTGAGTGCATTGACTGGTGGATTTCGCTGACTGGTGGAGAATACTAACTGGTGGAGTACGCTGACTGGTGGAATGCACTGACCTGTGGTGTGCGCTGACTGGTGGAGTGCGCTGACTGGTGGAGTGCGCTGACTGGTGGAGTGCGCTGACTGGTGGAGTGCGCTGACTGGTGGAGTGCGCTGACTGGTGGAGTGCGCTGACTGGTGGAGTGCGCTGACTGGTGGAGTGCGCTGACTGGTGGAGTGCGCTGACTGGTGGAGTGCGCTGACTGGTGGAGTGCGCTGACTGGTGGAGTGCGCTGACTGGTGGAGTGCGCTGACTGGTGGAGAGCACTGACTGGTGGAGAGCACTGACTAATGGAGCACGCTGACTGGTGGAGATGACTAACTGGTGGAATGCACTGATCAGTGGAGAGTGCTGACCGGTGGAGTGTGCTAACTGGTGGAGAGTGCTGACTGATGGATTGCACAGACTGGTGGAGATGACTGACAGATGGAGTGCACTGACTGGTGGAGTGTACTGTCTGGTAGAGAGCACTGACTAATGGAGTGCGCTTACTGGTGGAGAGCGCTGACTGGTGGAGTGCAGTAACTAGTGGAGACCACTGACTGGTGGAGACCACTGACTGGCCGAGTGCACTGACCGGTGGAGAACACTGACCGGTGGAGAGCGCTGAACAGTGGATTACGCTGACTGGTGGAGCGCACTAACAGGTGGAGTGACTGACCAGTGGGGAGTGCAGCTGGTGGAGTGTGCTGACTGGTGGAGGGCGCTGACTGGTGGAGGGCGCTGACTGGTGGAGAATGCTAACTGGTGGAGCGCACTGACTAGTGATGATTGCTGACAGATGGAGTGCATTGACTGGTGGATTTCGCTGACTGGTGGAGAATACTAACTGGTGGAGTACGCTGACTGTTGGACTGGATACTGACCAGTGAAGAGTGGTAACTGGTGGAGTACGCTGACTGGTGGAGTGGACACTGACCAGTGAAGAGTGGTAACTGGTGGAGTACGCTGACTGGTGGAATACACTGACCTGTGGAGTGTGCTGACTGGTGGAATGCGCTAACTGGTGGAGTGCGCTGACTGGTGGAGTGCGCTGACTGGTGGAGTGCGCTGACTGGTGGAGTGCGCTGACCGGTGGAGAGCGCTGACCGGTGGAGTGCGCTGACCGGTGGAGTGCGCTGACCGGTGGAGAGCGCTGACCGGTGGAGTGCGCTGACCGGTGGAGTGCGCTGACCGGTGGAGAGCGCTGACCGGTGGAGTGCGCTGACCGGTGGAGTGGGCTGACCGGTGGAGTGGGCTGACCGGTGGAGTGGGCTGACTGGTGGAGTGGGCTGACTGGTGGAGTGGGCTGACTGGTGGAATGCGCTGACTGGTGGATTGTGCTGACCGGTAGAGTGCAGTAACTGGTGGAGTGCACTGACCGGTGGAGAGTGCTGACTGGTGGAGTGCGCTGACTGGTGGAGTGCGCTGACTGGTGGAGAGTGCTGACTGGTGGAGAGCGCTGACCGGTGGAGAGCGCTGACCGGTGGAGTGCGCTGACCGGTGGAGTGCGCTGACCGGTGGAGAGCGCTGACCGGTGGAGAGCGCTGACCGGTGGAGTGCGCTGACCGGTGGAGTGCGCTGACCGGTGGAGAGCGCTGACCGGTGGAGTGCGCTGACCGGTGGAGTGGGCTGACCGGTGGAGTGCGCTGACCGGTGGAGTGGGCTGACCGGTGGAGTGGGCTGACCGGTGGAGTGGGCTGACCGGTGGAGTGGGCTGACTGGTGGAATGCGCTGACTGGTGGATTGTGCTGACCGGTAGAGTGCAGTAACTGGTGGAGTGCACTGACCGGTGGAGAGTGCTGACTGGTGGAGTGCGCTGACTGGTGGAGTGCGCTGACTGGTGGAGTGCGCTGACTGGTGGAGAGCGCTGACTGGTGGAGAGCGCTGACCGGTGGAGAGCGCTGACCGGTGGAGAGCGCTGACCGGTGGAGTGCGCTGACCGGTGGAGTGCGCTGACCGGTGGAGAGCGCTGACCGGTGGAGAGCGCTGACCGGTGGAGTGCGCTGACCGGTGGAGTGCGCTGACCGGTGGAGAGCGCTGACCGGTGGAGAGCGCTGACCGGTGGAGAGCGCTGACCGGTGGAGAGCGCTGACCGGTGGAGTGCGCTGACTGGTGGAGTGCGCTGACCAGTGGAGAGTGCTGACTGGTGGAGTGCACTGACTGGTGGGAGCCCTGAACAGTAGAGTTCACTGACCGCTGGAGAGTGCTGACTCATGAAGAGCACTGACCAGTGGAGAGCGCTGACTGGTGGATTACACTAACTGGTGGACTGCACTAACTGATGGAGTGCGCTTGCTGGTGGAGTGACTGACCGGTGGAGAGCGCTGACTGGTGGATTGCACTGACCTGTGGAGAGTGCTGACCGGTGGAGTATATTAACTGGTGGAGTGCACTGACCGGTCGAGGGTGCTGACCGTTGGAGTATGCTAACTGGTGGAGTACACTGAACGGTGGAGAATGCTGACTGGTGGAGAGTACTGATCGTTGACTGGTGGAGAGTACTGACCGGAGAAGAACGCTGACTGGTAGCAAGCACTGACCGGTGGAAGGTACTGTCTGGTGGAGTGCACTGACCAGTGGAGTGCACTAACTGGTGGAGCGCACTGACTAATGGAGTGCGCTTACTGGTGGAGAGTACTGACTGGTGGAGAGTACTGACTGGTGGAGAGTACTGACTGGTGGAGAGTACTGACTGGTGGAGAGTACTGACTGGTGGAGAGTACTGACTGGTGGAGAGTACTGACTGGTGGAGGGTACTGACTGGTGGAGGGTACTGACTGGTGGAGGGTACTGACTGGTGGAGGGTACTGACTGGTGGAGAGTACTGACTGGTGGAGAGTACTGACTGGTGGAGGGTACTGACTGGTGGAGGGTACTGACTGGTGGAGAGTACTGACTGGTGGAGAGCACTGACTGGTGGAGAGTACTGACTGGTTGAGTGCACTGACTGGTTGAGTGCACTGACTGGTTGAGTGCACTGACCGGTGGAGAACACTGACCAGTGGAGAGTGCTGACCGGTGGATTTTGCTGACTGGTGGAATGCACTAACAGGCGGAGTGCACTGACTTGTGGAGTGCACTGACTTGTGGAGTGCACTGACTTGTGGAGTGCACTGACTGGTGGAGGGCACTGACTAGTTAAGGGCACTGACCGGTGGACCGGTTGAAAGCGCTAACTGGTGGGAGCCCTGACTGGTAGAGTGCGCTGACCAGTGCAGAGCACTGACCGATGGAGAGCACTGACCGATGGAGAGCACTGACCGATGAAGAGCACTGACCGATGGGGAGCGCTGACCGATGGAGATTGCTGACCAATGGAGAGCGTAGACTGATGGAGAGTGTGCTGACTGATGGAGAAAGCTGATTGATAAAGAACACTGACTGACGGAGAGCTCTGACCGATGGAGAGCGCTGACCTATGGAGAGCACTGATCAATGGGGAGTGCTGACCGATGGGGAGCGCTGACCGATGGAGATTGCTGACCAATGGAAAGCGTAGACTGATGGAGAGTGTGCTGACTGATGGAGAAAGTTGATTGATAAAGAACACTGATGGAGAGCACTGACCGATGGAATGCGCTGACCAATGGAGAGCGCTGACCGATGGGGAGTACTGACCGATGGAGATTTCTGACCAATGGAGAGCGTAGACTGATGGAGAGTGTGCTGACTGATGGAGAAAGCTGATTGATAGAGAACACTGACTGATGGAGAGCTCTGACCGATGGAGAGCTCTGACCGATGGAGAGTGCTGACCGATGGAGACAGTGCTAACCGATGGAGAGAGCGCTGACTGATGGCGAATACTGACTGATGGAGAGCGGTGACTGATGGAGAGCACTGACCGATGGAGAGCACTGACCGATGGAGAGCACTGATCGATGGAGACTGCTGACCAATTGAGACTGCTGACCAATTGAGACTGCTGACCAATGGAGTGCACTGACCGATGGAGAGCACTGACCGATGGAGAGCACTGACCGATGGAGAGTGTTGACCAATTGAGACTGCTGACCAATGGAGTGCGCTAAAATTGAGACATTGTGTTAAAATCTGAGCCAGACCATTTAAGAGAGAAATTAGAAAACAGTTCTTCAAGCAAAGCGTGGCAGAAACGTGAAACTCTCCCACAAAGAACAGTAGAAACTATCTTAATTAATACCTTTGAATCTTGACATTGTTAGATTTTTGTTAGCCAAGGTTATTATGGGATATGGAACCAAGGCGGGTAGATACAGTTGAGATATGGATTAGCTACGACCTCACTGAATAGAGGAACAAGCTTGAGCAACTGAATGGCTTACTCCTGTCGCTGTGTTTCTGTTCCAGTGTTCCTGTTTGAATGATTTAGAGAGAAAAGTCCCTCTGTTAGAGCTTGCTAGATTCATTGACTGCAGGACATTTGGATATCTGAATTTCATACCTGACATCATTGTGTAAGTGCCACAGGGAGCAAAGTGGTTTAAGGAGAAGACCCAGCACCAATTTCACAGAGCAACTCAGGTTGGGCAATAAATGCGGCCTTGCCAATATCACCAATATCCTGAGAATAGGTTTCTTCAAGCTTAAGTTTAAACAGTTAAAGTGAAAGAATGCAAAATGTTCTTATTTTCAGATTTTGATTTTGGTGAATAACTTGAGTTTTGCATTATTATATGCAGAAAGCAAGCACAGATGTTACCTTGTAGGACCTCGCTCAGAAGCTGCATGCATGCACGTTTTTCTCCCAAAGGGTGGTTAGTCTGTAGAATCCTTTTCACCAGAAAGGTGAGTCTGGCTCATTGAATATATTCAAGGCTGAATTAGACAGATTTTTGATCAGCAAAAGTTATGGAGGGCAGACATGAAAATGGAGTTGAAGCCACAATCAGATCAGCCATGATCTGATTGAATGGTGAAACATGGTTCAAGGGGCCGAATGGCCAACTCTTGCTCCTAATCCTTGTGTTCTTGTGTCTAAGCAAGAGGTCCCAGTGGAGAATTGTTAGCACGAACATGCCTTCAGACTGGCTGTATTCCAAGGATTCTTCCCAGCCAGAGAGAGAGGGAGAGAAAGTAAGTGGAAGCCCTGGTCATCTGGATCATCCTTGAGTAAATTTGAGTTTCTGCCTGACTGATTCTTGGGCTTTGCGATACTGGAGCCATCTTGGTTTCCTTGCCTTCCCACTCCAGGACTTGATCACAAAAATCAAGGCTCGCAGTCTAGTGCAATAATGAAGAAGTGTTGCACCATTGTAGGTGCTGTCTTTCACATTAAACCGAGACCCTGTCAGCCACTTCCGGCAGGCATAAAAGATCCTATCATACCCCAGTTCTGAAGATGTGTCATATTGGACACGAAACATTAACTCTGTTTCTCTCCTCACGGATGCTGCCAGACCTGCTGAGTTCTTTCAGCACTTTCTGTCTTATTTTTGTGTTTAGCCACGCTTGGTGTGGCTCAGGAGCCCCACTCTGGCATGGCAGTCTCTGCTAAATTTGCTGCAGAGGAAGAGGAAGAAGTAGGCTTAGCACGATTCACTGGCCTCTGTTTTCTCTGGGTCCTCTTCTTGACCAGCTGAACTTTTCATTTCTCTTTGCCTCTTCCAAAGCTCTTCCGGACAGTCAGCCTCCAGAGGTCATGGCCACTAATGACTGTCTCCCAGCTGTCAGTATCAATATCCTCCGTCTTCATATCTCGCCTGGGTGTCCTTCTAACAGAGATATGGATGCCAAGGAGGTCGTGACCCAGTGGCCGGTTCACTATGCAGAAGGTCTTTTGTACATGGCCATCATCCATCCAATGAACGTGGCTGAGCCAGTGCAAACATCATTGTGTATGCCGATGGAATTAGCAAACCATGGGATCCCTGAGTTGGTGACCTATTTCTGCCAAGAGATGTCAAGGAGACACCTGAGACAGTGAAGGTGGAAACTGTTCAGCCTCTTCTTCTGCCTAGCGTATGTTGTCCACTGCAGAGGTGTGTGCTGAGGACACAGGCTTGGTAGACTCACAGTTTGGTGTTCTCAGTCAGGTTGCTGTTGTCTCACACTCTCTTCTTACTCAGAGTGGACATAACAGCTGCAGCTTTTGTGATGCATGTGTTGATTTCAGCATCAAGTGACAGATTGCTGGTGATTGTGGAGCCTAGATATGTGAAGCTATCAACAACCTCCAGTGTCACATTGTCAATGCTGATAAATGGCGGTGTGACAACATCCTGGCATGACATTTGTCTTCCTGATGCTGATAGTCAAACCAAACTCTGTCCATGTGCTGCTTGTTATGACATAACAGATGATGTATGCCAGGCGGACCAAATCCACAAGGGAAACTTGCCTAAGCTATCACAACAGTTTTGCAATTTGTATTTAGTACGAGAAGATGTGTGCACTAATTCAGAGGTAATGAATTCACCAAGACCTTAAGAGATTTTAAAAATTAAATTAAGATAAAATATTAATGAACAAAAGAAAAGATATCAAGCATGTACATAAGACTACAATTACTTAATACGATAACAAATCCTAAAATTCCTAATTAACCTGATGCCCAGTTACACACCCTCTTTAAGGCAACAGTCCAAAATAGATTTTAGATTTAAACATAACAAGCCAGCAAGTTAACACCCGAGGATGTAGTCCATCGGAACTGGAGACTTGCCAGCCTGCTGCTCCATCAATTTACTCAGTACCGTTTCTCTAGTGATTTCAATTTCACCAAGTTCCTCTCCCCCTTTCACCTCCTGATTTGCAGCTATGTTTTTAAGCAGGAATATTTTTTGTATCCTCTATAGTGAACACAGAACAAAATATTGGTTCATTTCTTCTGCCATTTCCTTACTATCTACTGTTAACTCCCCACTGTCACTCTCCAGAGGACCAACACTCACTTTACTTATTCTTTTCCTTTTTAAATACCTGTAGAAACTCTTGTTATCTGTTTTAACATTTCTAGTTAGCTTTCTATCATGCTCTAATTTCTTTCTCCTGGTTAACCTTTTAGTCATTCTCTGCCGTTCTTTATATCCTGACCAATCATCTGTCCTGCTACTCATCTTTGCGGAGTTATATGCATTTCCCTTAAGTTTGATGCTTTCCTTAACTTTTTTAGTTAACGATGGATGGTGGGTTCTCCCCTCAGAATTTTTCTTTATATTAAGAATACTTATTCTGAATACTCTAAAATATCCCCTTAAATGTCTGCCACTGCTTCTCTATTGATCTATCCTCTAGCCTAATCTCCCAGTTCACTTCAGCTAGCTCAGCTTTCATCCCCACTTGTTGCTGTTATTTAAGTTTAAGATACTAGTCTTAGACCCACTCTTCTCCCTTTCAAACTGGATGTAACATTCAATCATATTGTGGTCGCTGCTACCTAGCTAACTCTGAGGTTATTAATTAATTCTGTCACATTACACAATACCAAGTCTAATATAACCTGTTCTCTGGTTGGTTCCAGAACATGCTGCTCTAAGAAACTATATTGAAAGCATTCTAAGAACTCCTCATTCAGGCTACTACATCCAATCTGATTTTTCCAGTTTATGTGTAGATTAAAATCACCCATGATTATATCCGTCCCTTTAACACAAGCACACAATATTTTCTCTTGAATACTTTGTCCTTCGCTATGGTTACTGTTAGGGAACCTGTAGACCACTCCCACTAATGACTTTTTTCCTCATCTCCACCCAAACCGATTCTGCATTCTGATCTCCTGAGCCAAGGTCACCTCTAACTATTGCACCAATGCTCTCTTTGATTAACAGTGCTACCCCTCCACCTAGCTTCCTATTCTTCTTGAATGTCATGTACCCCTCAATATTAAGGACCCGATATTTGTTGTCCTGCAGCCACGTCTCCGTAATTACTATCAGATTATATTTATTTACTTTGCAATGTGGGCCATCAATTCATTTACTTTGTTATGAATGCTATGCGCATTCAGATAGAGAGCCTTCAGTTTTGTCTTTTTGTTACCTTTGTAACATCTAGTCTTGATTGTTGATGTATTCTTAGGTTTTTTTCTCTCTGTCCCTTCCTGCCGTTCTCTGACCCTCATTTCTCATATTACTATTTTGCTCTCCTGTCTTGACTCTAAACCTTGAATTGTTACCTCTACCCAAGCTTGATTCCTCACCCCTCTTGTTTAATTTAAAGTCCTCTCTACCTCCCTGGTTATGTGATTTGTGAGGACACTCTTCCCAGCACAGTTCAGGTGTAAACCATCCCAACGGTACGGCCCCCACTTTCCCCAGTACTGATGCCAGTGCTCCACAAACCGGAACCCACTTCTCCCACACCAGTCTTTGAGCGACACATTCGACTCTAATCTTATTTGCCCTATGTCAATTTGCATGTGGCTCAGGTAATAATGCAGAGATTATTACCTTTGAGGTTCTGCTTCTTAATTTGGTACCTAGGTCCTCATACTGATTTTGCAGAACCTTTTTCCTAGTTCTACCTATGTTATTGGTACCTACATGGACCATGACAATTGAATCCTCCCCCTCCCACTGCAAGTTCCTCTCCAGCCCAGACCAGATGTCCTGAACCCAGGTACTGGGCAGGCAACATAGTTGCCTGGACACTTACTCTTTGCTGCGGAAGAGTTTCAATCCCCTTCACTATACTATCCTCTACTACCACTATATTTCTTTTTGTTCCCTCCACTTGAATGTACCACAGTGCCATGGCCAGTCAGCTCATCCACCATGCAGACCTCGCTTTCATCCACACAGGTTATGAGCACCTCAAACCTATTTGACAGTTACAAAGTCTGAGGCTCCTGCACCACTGTCTGCTCAGTCCCATTACCTGCCTCACTGACAGTCACATCCTCCTGCCTCTCACTGCTGCCAAAATCGATGACCCTCTTCTAAGATGTGTGACTGTCTTCTGGAACAAAGTATCCAGGTATTTCTCCCCATCCCTTATGTTGCGCAGTGTCTGCATTTTGGCTTCTAGATCAATAATCCTGATCTGGAAATCCTCAAGCTGCTTACACTTCCTGCAGATGTGTTTGGCATGGATTGCCTTGATATCCAAAAGCTCCCACATCTCACAGCTGCAACGTAATACCTGTCCTGCCATTCTAACTTATGTTATTTAGTTAATTTACTTTAATTACTTTCTTCCTATGTATGCTCCAATTTACTATGTTTATGGGATGCTAGGACCACTGATAACTAAAGGTTATATGCTTCTTAACTACAAAGGTATGTGTTTTAGATGTTTGGTTAAATTACTTTATTTTTATTGCTTTTTTACCTTTATTGTTTTATTTTAATTTTAAAGTTTTCAAATTTTGATTTATTATTTTAAAGTTTTAGTTCTTTTTATTTAAAGATCTACCTGAACTTGCTTGTAATAAGCTGGTTTCTCACACACTGTTCCTTAGACTGAGCACTTACCGGCCAATCAACTTACTAGTTTCCTGTGATGTCACAGTTGCTTTTTTATCTTTTTCTTCCCCTGCTATCTCACAGCAGCTGAAACAGTGGAAGAGTGCGCTGCTCAGCTCCGTTCTGACTCCAAGCAAGGTAGGCCTCACTCGAATCCCTGGTCTGCATTTATAGGCACTGCTCAACTCCTGACTGTCTCCCGCAGATCCGCTTCAACTCCCAGCAAAGTAGCAAAGACTCCAAATGTAATTAAATCATACAGAAAGAACCATCTACATTCACACCCATAAACCTACTTTACAACAAACCATAAAAACATTATGAAAATTACTGTACATTCGTAACACACTGAAGCTGTTCCTCGGTGTAGAAACCTGGTGCAGCATCATCAGTGTAGAGCAACTCTCTGATGTGGACTTGGCGCACCTTCATCTTGGATGTCGGGTGAGAAAGGTTGAACCATTTTCCGTCAGTCTGGTATGTTAGTAGACACCCTCTGTAGATGATCTGAAGGCATATGACAGCAGCAAAGAGAAGAACATGCCAAAGAATGTTGGTGCTAGAATACATCCCTGTTTGATGCCACAGCGGATCTCAAAGGGTTCCGGTGTTGTCCTGTCATAGCTGACCTTACCCATCATGTTGTCATGGAAAGAGGACATCACATTCCACACATAAAAGAGCAGCCTCAGCAAGCAGTCAATTTTCTCCAGTAGTTTAAATAGACTGCCTCCGCTCACATAGTCGAATAACTTGGTGAGATTGATGAAGGCGATATATAATGGTCTCCACATTTCTGTTGCAGATGCTGCTGGAGTGCCAGTTTCCTGTACTTGATGAGTTCAGTGGGTATAGTATCAGCACCTGGAACTTTGCCTGTGACAAGTGAGTCAATAGCTTTGCTAAGTTCCTCCACTGTAGGTTCGATATCCACCTCCCCCATGACAGGAAGGCTTTCTATGGTCAACAAGCAGAATACTCAGCAGGTCAGGCAACACCGGCAGAGAGAGAAACAGAATTCACATTTCAGGCAGATGACCTTTCATCAGAACCTATTGCTGCCAGCGATGTAGGCTAAAAATAAGAAGCAAGCTAGAGTACAAAAGTGGAAAGCATGCTAACTCGCTTCATCCAGGCAATAGACACATCACATTGACCTGTTAGACACGCTTCTGCTCACATTTCCAACACAGTTTCCAACAGCCAAACCAGCGTAAAAGGTCATGGAGTTTCAAGCACAGGATAAATTGAGCTTCCATGATCTTTTGCGCTTGCTTAAAAACATTGCTGTAAAAGCTGGCCCCACCCACAGAACTGGCCATGCTGCTGGATAAATTAATCAGCATGGTGAGATTCTTCTAATTGTACCCGTTTGCAGATCTTTGAAGAGGCCATTTAAGTTAACTTTTTTGGGGTGCTAAGGCACTGACGGCATCTTATAAAATATTTTAAATATTAGAAATAATTGGATTTACTAAGAAACTGGCCTAGAGTATGGCAATGGAGCTGTTAAATGATACAAGTGACAAGTAACATTTGCGTCACACAAGTGCCAGGCAATGACCATTACCATCACTGAATTCCCCCACTATGAACATCCTGGGGGTTACCAGTGACCAGAAACTGAACTGGACTAGCCATATAAGTACTGTGGCTACAAGATCAGGTCATTGGCTAGGAATCCTGTGGCGAGTAACTCGCTTCCTGACTCCCCAGAGCCTGTTAACCATCTAAAAGGCACAAGTCAGGAGTGTGATGGAATACTCTCCACTTTCCTGAATGAATGCAGCTCCAACCACACTCAAGAAGCTTGACACCATCCAGGACAAACCAGCCTGCTTGATTGGCACCCCTTCGATAAAAATTCACTCCCTCCACCACCGACACACAGTAGCAGCAGTGTGTACCATCACAAGATGCACTGTAGAAACTCATAAGGCTCCTTCGGCAGCACCTTCCAAACCCATGACCGCTACCATCTAGAAAGACAAGGGCAGCAGATACATGCGAACACCACCACCTGGAAGTTCCCCTCCAAGCCACTCACCATCCTGACTTGGAAACATATCACCATTCCTTCGCTGTCTCTGGGTCAAAATTCTGGGACTCTCTTCCTAACAGCGCAGGGATTGCAGTGATTCAAGAAGGCAGCTCACCACCACCAACTCCTCAAGGGCAATTAGCAGTGGGCAATAAACATTAGCCTAGACATCAATGCCTACATCCCATAAGTAAAAAAAAGATCAGCCATGAACATATCAAATGGGGAAGCATGTTCGTGGGGCCAAATGGCCGACTCCTGCTCCTAATTTATATGTTTGTATTTGATAAAAGCCCATGAATAAAATATATGAAAATCCTCCAAAATACAATATCATCTTATTTTTAATTAATTTTATTTGAGTTTCTCTGCATATTTTCTTTATCATTTTATGTTAATTTTACTTTTTAAACTAACAAGTAAAATGTGCCAGCGCATTCTTAAATTATCTACTATACTACATAATTATCCTTTCCTTATGTACAAAATCTACATGGTATTGTGAAAGTCAAGCTTGAGATTACTATTAACACACCCTCAACACATTCTCCAATAAAGATACAAGTTTAAGTATTCTGTCATAATAATCAATGGCCTTCTTGATATAATATATGTTACGTTGAATGAAACACAGCCTCTGACAGCATCAGTAATGCTACTGGAGAACTGCTGATATAAAAAAGCGTTACTACTAATGTGTGCTTTGTTATATTTTTGAGTCCTGTTTGTACTATGCAAATACCTGTCACATTTTAATTTAGTTTAAAAATACAATAACTTAGAAAGTATATAATTATGTGCATAAGGAAAGTGATCAATTATTTCTGAAAAAGCAGACACTGACCCATATTATTCAAAAGAAAAGTTAAAAGTTATTTTAAACCCATTATATCCGACCTTGAGCTATAACTCCTGAATAATACATACCTATCAAGTTAGTGATACTGCTTTTTTCAGTGTGGTGTTGTTTTACTTTCATATCCATTGTTGTGTATGGCAACTTTCAAATCCTGGGGTTGCCCTGAGCAATGTCGTAGAAAGTTTGGCCATTTTTGCAAGCCTTCTCAATCCATCCCTGCTCCTGCCATACTGCTGGCTTCAGCGCTATAGGCAATTTATATTGCAACTATAGTTGGCAAGTACAGTTGTGCATAAAGCGCTGAATAGCAGCTTTTGGTTGACAGTCCCATCAATGAAACATGTGAAACAATCTGGCAAAAGAACCAGAGGGGAGATGAGATTTTTTTTTAATGCAGTGAGCTGTTATGGTCTGAAATGTACTGCTTGAAAGGGCAGTGGAAGCAGAATCAATAATAGCTTTCAAAAGTGAATTGTATATATACTTGAAAAGGAAACATTTGCAAGGCTTAGGGGAACAGAGGAGTGGGACTGATATGATAGCCTTTTCAAAGAGCCAATATAGACACAATGGGTTGAATGGCACCCCTCTATTATTCAATTGACGAAGATGAAAATGATCTTATAGCCACATGTTTAAATGATCATTTCAGCCATAGGTAGAAAAATGCAAAAAGTGGTGAGGACTGAATGGTTTTCAAATGTCAGTTGAGAAGGATTAATTGCAGAAAACAGAAAGATCTAAAACCTTTTAGCTATATTCATAGTTGATAGCTTTTTTAAATAAAGGGGCCAGAATTTTACTTTGACCTGGTGGGTGCACACCCAACCCAAATGCACAAGAAATTGTGCGAAATGATGTCGGGCGTGCATGCGAGCGATATTAAGGTCGGTGGGCGTGCACAGGAGTCGGAGCTGCACCTTCTGACAATTAAAGGGCCAATTAAGGCCATTAAAAACCCTATTGTCCACAATTTTACATTGCAATTTCGCGCTCATCACACAGGCAAAACGGGCAGGCAGGCAGTCCGTTTTTAACGAAACCTCATCCTAGGGCGGGATGAAATTTCCGTGTGGCCTGCTGTCAAGTGCTTGAATGTGTTGCATAGACACAGTTTGGCGCATTTTTTCTTGTCATTTAATCTGTACAGGTCTGCAGCAGCTGTCTGCCTTCAGGGAGCTCGCTAGAAACGCCCACCCGCACCCACACTTTTGTCGGCGCCTCTCTCTTCGCAGCGCTGAGGCTTTCAGCGCGGGTTTCATGCTGCTGACCGTTAATTGGCCAGCCAGCATGAAATTGCGCTCGGGGTGGGGGGGGCAATCGCGGGTGGAAGCAGATTTCGCGTCCGCTTCCGCCCACCGGCTTGGTGTGCATGCTAAGCGTGCAATTCAGGCCGGATCTTTTAGACTGTTTAATAGTTCCGTTATTTTCGGCATCCACAAAGACTCTGGTTAAATTGCAGATTCAGTCATTTTGAATCTGGAATCAACATTGTAAATAGATGTCAGTATTACATATTTAGTATGGATATGAAAAAAAATCAGATGATTGAAACAAGGCACCTGGGTTAGCTGGGATAAACCTTAGGATTCTTAGAGAAATGAAGGAAGAAATGCTGAAAGTGCGATAAATATTTTATGTGTGGCTCTGAGTATTAGTGGATAGCATATGTTAGCCCAATGTTCAAATGTAGAAATGAGCTATGACTGGCAATTATAGATCAATTAGCCTTACATCAGCATGGGAAAAATACTCAAGAACGTTACAGGCATGCTATAAATGTTCATGTTAAGAGCACAGATGATATAAGGGATCTTTGTGGATTTTAAAATAATATCTTATGATTTACCAATTTACTGGAATAATTTAAGGAGATAACCATATTAGTGGATGGGGGCTAACTAATTGATGTAATTTACTTCGATGTTCAGAAAGCGTTGAATGCAAGTCCCACGTGAATTTGTGCCTGCTGCCCAGCTGGTTTTAATGGTAGGAGAATGTCTTGCCATATGCTAGGATCGCAGTACAGTCAAAATATCCAATTATGGTGTCCCAAACAAAAAGTATCATAGGAAGGCACAAAACGGAATCACACAAAATCTCAGAAGTTGCATGCTGTATAGGACATGATAGAAATCCTAACAACTGTCAGTTTTCCTCTCTGATACTGTGTTGCCTTCTGCATTTTCTCTTGGCGGAATTTTCTGGGCAATTCCAGCCGGAAGTCAATGGACCTTTGGCTTGTCCATAAATTTTCTGTCCAGCCTATGATGGTTCAAGCGGCGGGCAGAATCGGAAAAGCCCCTCCCACTGTGTCTGTCCTGCCTGTTCACCGAGTTGAGAAAGGGAGAAGATGGTGGCATGATCAGACTTGCTTATCCTTATAGCTTCCGGTTTTTGCTTAATATTTATTATTGTAGGTGGCCGGTTAGCGCAGATGGCTCGCTTGTGATTTGCGTTAACGCCAACAGTGTGGGTTTGATTCCTGTTCCGGCTGAGGTGGATATGGGAACTGCCTCCTCACCCTGCCCCTGAGAGTGAAAGGCAATGGCAAACCACCACTGACAAAAACTGCCAAGAAAATGGCTCAGGATGAAGCATCAACAGACAATGAGCCAAGGACCTGCCTTTGGGCAAAGCACACATGATGAATAAGTGAATTGAATGAATGAGTTCATTATTTTTCCTTATGCTGCACCTTGCCACCATTCTTCCACTTTCAGCATTAAGGATACAATAAGCTGGATTTTCCCACAGGTTCAGGACCCTGATATTGAGAGCAAATGGGAATCCTGAGCCGCTGTTTGATGGTAATGAGACCAGCTGTGCAATCTTTCTGGAGGTGGCCTCCTAATTGGCCTCTTCTGCACTTCCTGCCCTATTAAGATGGGTTGCCAATGCTGCAGGCCTACTCAGAGGGCTGACAGTTCTGAAGCCTCAGCAGTGCCACCGCGAGAGATGGGTGCTCCTGAGGCAGGTTAGGGATTGCGAGGGCACCTCGATATGGCAGCGCCCTTGGAGGCATAGATTGAAACCAAAAGTAACGAGGGCCAAAGCTTTTAGGCTACGCGCTAATACATGACAAGCTATCTCACATTGTCCAGAACATAGAACCAGAAGACCTGGCCTACCTTGGAAGGGGTTGAATTCCAAACTAATGTGCGAAACAGCAATTTACTTGAAGGTGGGGAGGAGCAGAAATGGGCCAAAGATCTTGGCAAAACTGGGAAGGTGGAGGTACTGTCAATCTTTACAGAAGGACCTCAGGAACATTTTTTTTTCTGTTTCCCACTTAGCAGCCTTTAGGGATGGTCCACAGCATTTGGGATGAGATTGGGGGGAGGCCGCGGTTGAGGGCTACAGGTGCAAGGCTGTGATATGGGTGATTATGTGAAGTGGTCTAAAGAAACTGGTTTCTGATTTCTTTTGCACAGGCTAGTAGAAAAATGAGACAGTTAATGTCACTATTGTCTCAACTTCAGTTACAAACCAAGTGAGATGTTCTTTGGTTGATACAATGGAAATCCGTGCAACTAACTTCACCCTGCTGTGAAACCTGTACCATATAAAGAATAGTTGGATAACTGTTGCAGTGTTCTGTTGAATGTGCTTCTAAGTATGTATTTAAAAATATTTTACTTATCTGAAACTGATTTTCCATGACTTTGGGTAAATTCAATTTGTCTCTGAGAGAAAGATTCAATTGCTTCGCAGCTGGGATGCAAAGCTCAACCCATGGGAAAGGACGAATATAATCATTGCTCCCCTTTGACCTTCTTTCTGAAGCACCTATGACACGTGTGGTTAAGTGCGATCTTTGTCTGATCCTTAATACTGAAAAAGATAGAACAGTGCATGAGAGCAATCTAGAGAAAAAAAACACAAATAAATATAGATATTAGCAGGTATCCAATGGTGTTACGGTTTATAACGATAGAAATGTTATGCCATCCAATCCAAAATGTATTATTAACATATACTTAACCTCCTGAAGAAAAATAAAAACAAGATTTCCTGAAACTTGTTCTTTCCTACTTTCATTCTGCCTGTGTTGCTTTCTGTATCTCCCTGTTTATTTTCTGTTAGTGACATTTTATTCATTGTGGTGCTACTGTTTGTCATTCTTTCTCTCACCACTTGTTTAAGTCTTACCTTCACCGTGTCTTCTCCCTCTTCTATCTATCCTTCCTGACCTGTCTTTATCTGAGTTCTTAGTTTTTACCTCTTGCCTTAAACAAAAAGAACATGCATTTATATATCACCTTTTGTGATCTCAGAATGCCCCAAAGTGCTTTACATCCAATGAAGTATTTTTGAAGTGTAGGCACTGTTATAGTGTAGGGCAATGTGGCAGCCAATTCGTGCACTGTCAGATCTCACAAATAGCAACGAGGCCTGGAATTGTCAGCGATGGGTAAAGGTGACAGTAATTTCTAGTGCTGCACCTGTGTATTAAACATGGGTAGTCAGAAATTTTGATCAGAAACATCCATTTCCTGCAGAGGGTGCACTATTACCATCTTTAGAGAGGGAATCAGCAGATAAATCACTGATCTGCTGTGAACTTAAACTAACTACCCACTGTGTTTGCTGTAAGTACCCATAAAAGTCTTAAGCCTTGTACAATGAGGAGTAACTGAGTATTCACTCAACATCCTTACTTGGAAATATACCTCCGTTCCTTCACTGTCGCTTGGTGTGTGGCTTGTACGGGAACTTCCAGGTGGTGGTGTTCCATGCATCTGCTATCTTTGTCCTTTTTGCTAGTGGTTGTGGGTTTGGAAGATGCTGTCTAAGGAGCATTGGTGAGTTCCTGCTGTGTATCTTCTGACGGTGCACACTAGTACTACTGTGTGTCATTGGTGGAGGGAGTGAATGTTTGTGGATGGGGTACCAATCAAGTGGGCTGGATGGTGTTGAACTTCTTGAGTGTTGTTGGAGCTGCACTCATCCAGGCAAGTAGAAAGTATTTCAGAACACTCCTGACTTGTGCCTTGTAAATGGTGGACAGGCTTTGGGGAGTCAGGAAATGAGTTACTCGCTGCAGGATTCCTAGCCTCTGACCTGCTCTTGTAGCCACAGTGTTTATATGGCGAGTCCAGTTCAGTTTCAGGTCAGTGGTGACCCCCAGGTGTTGACAGTGGGGAATTCAATGATGGTAATGCCATTGAATGTCAAGGGGTGATAGTTACATTCCCTCTTCTTGGAGATGGTCATTGCCTGGCACTTGTGTGGCATGAATGTTACTTGTCACTTGTCAGCTGAAATCTGGATATTGTCCAGTTCTTGCTGCATTTGGACATGGACTGATTCGGTATCTGAGGAGTCACAAATGGTACTGAACGTTGTGCAATCATCAGCGAGCATCCCCACGTCCGACCTTAAGATGGAGAGAAGGTCATTGATGAAGTCGCTCAGGATGGTTGGGTCTAGGAGACTACCCTGAGGAACTTGTGCAGTGATGTCCTGGAACTAAGATGATTGACCTCCAACAACCAGAACCATCTTCCTTTATGCTAGGTATGATACTAACCCTGATTCCCATTAACTCCAGTTTTGCTAGGGCTCCTCGATGCCATGCTCAGTCAAATGCTGCCTTGATGTCAAGGGCAGTCACTCTCGCCTCTGGAGACAGTTGAATAACTCACCCACAAATATCCCCATCCTTAATAATGGAGGAGCCCAGCACATCAGTGCAAAAGATAAAGCTGAAGCATTTACTACAATCTTCAGCAAGTAGATGATCTATCTTAGCCTCTCTGGAGGTCCCCCGCATCACAGATGCCAGTCTTCAGCCTGTTCGATTCACTCCATGTGATATGAAGAAATGGCTGAAGGCACTGCCTACTGCAAAGGCTATGGGCCCTGACAATTTTCCTGCAATAGTACTAAAAACTTGTGCTCCAGAACTTGCCGAATCCCTAGCCAAACTGTTCCAGTACAGCTACAACACTGACATCTACCTGGCAATGTGGAAACTTATCCAGGTATGTCCTGTACAAAAAGCAGGACAAATCCAACCCTGCCAATTACCGCCCCTTCAGTCTACTCTCCGTCATCAGCAAAGTAATGGAAGGGACCATCAACAGTGCTATCAAGCGGCACTTGCTTAGCAATAACCTGCTCATTGACACTCAGTTTGGGTTCCACTAATTTCCTGACCTCATTACATCCTTGGCTCAAACATGGACAAAAGAGCTGAATTCCCGAGGTGAGGTGACAGTGTCTGCCCTTGACATCAAGACTGGATTTGACCGAGTGTGACATCAAGGAGCCCTAGCAAAACTGGAGTCAATGGGAATCAGGGGCAAAACTCTTGACTGGTTGGAGTCATGCCTAGTACAAAGGAAGATGGTTGTGGTTGTTAGAGGTCAGTCATCTCAGCTCCAGAACATCACTGCAGCAGGAGTTCCTCAGCCCAACCACCTTCAGCTGCTTCATCAATGAGCTTCCTTCCTTCTAAGGTCAGAAGTGCAGATGTTCGCTGATGATTGCACAATGTTCAGCACCATTCGCGACTCCTCAGATACCGAAGCAGTCCATGTCCAAATGCAGCAAGAGCTGGACAATATCCAGGCTTGGGCTGACAAGTGGCAAGTAACATTGACCATCTCCAACAAGAGAGAATTTAACCATTGCCCCTTGATGTTTAATGGCATTACCATCACTGAATCCCCCACTATCAACATCCTGGGGGTTTCCATTGACCAGAAACTGAACTGGACTAGCCATATAAACACTATGGCTACAAGAGAAGGCCAGAGGCTAGGAATCCTGCAGCAAGTAACTCACCTCCTGACTCCCCAAACCCTGACTACCATCTACTCTCCACTTGCCTGGCTGAATGCAGCTCCCAACACTCATGAAGCTAGACACCATCCAGCACAACACAGCCCGCTTGATTGGTACCACAACCACAAACATTCACTCCCTCCCCCACCGACGGATAGTGACAGCAGTGTGTGCCATCTGCAAAATGCACTGCCGGAATTCACCAAGGCTTCTTAGACAGCACCTTCCAAACCAACAACCATTACCATCTAGAAGGATAAGGGCAGCAGATACATGGGAACAGCACCACCAGGAAGTTCCCCTCCAAGTCACTCACCGTCCTGACTTGGAAATATATCTCCATTCATTCACAGTCGCTGGGTCAAAATCCTGGAACTCCCTCCCTACAGCACTGTGGGTGTACCTACACCACATGAACTGCAGCAATTCAAGAAGGCAGCTTACCACCACCTTCTCAAGGGCAACTAGGGATGGGTAATAAATGCTGGCCCAGCCAGTGAAGCCCACATCCCATGGATGAATAAAAATAAATCTCCTGATTGTAGCAAGATGGGAAAATTGATGAGTTCCATCATTCTGAGATCCTTAGGAAGAATGAGTTAGATACTTACACAAGCGACACATGGGATCGATATAAGTGGAGGCATTAAAACGCTTGACAGATTTAAAAACAAAGTATAAAGAAATACATTTATTAAAAAAAAATTGGCATTTAACTGTATCCTGTATTATGTGCCATCAGCTAGTATGACATTTTTTATTGGAGGGAGCGAAGTTAAGGGTGGGATGAAAGGATTCCAAGAGTGAACTCTACACAACAAAAGATGAACGTGAGCTGTCAATTTTTGATAACAATGGGCGGAATTTTCCGAGCTTGCTGGTGTCGAGTGTCATGGTGGGAATGAGCGGACAATATGGCGGGAAGGTCAAAAATCGGTTTCACAACGTCATGAAACCGGTTTGTAATCATTCGCTCTGTCCCTCAGTGGCAAGCTGCGTTTCTGCCGCTGCTCGTTGGGAACTTCATTGTAATACATCTGCATATCATTATAAGCCCAGCTCACTGGAATCATCTCCCCACGCTGGATCTTCTGAGCACATCGGCGTGACTGCAAATGAACATAAGTGCTGTGCACTTGGTGAGCTGCACTCGCTTGGGATTTTGAGGCTTGTTTGCCTACCTTGTTTCGAGCAGCACTCGAGGTCATCAGCGCCAGGATTCACAGGCAGCACCGCATCACTTTTAGGGGGGCTCACAGGCAGGTGTCTACGTAAGAGGCCAGTCGTAAGTCAGGGGAGGCTTTTCAACGGCTGCAGGGCTATGACTTGCTTGGGGGAGGGGGAGGAGTGTCCTCAGGAAAGGAAAGAAGTTGCAGGGCTAAGGCATTAGTGGGGAAGGGAGGTATCCCAGGGGCACATGTTGATCTGTGCAAGTGCCCTTAAGAGGGTGAAGGCTGAGGAGGCCTTCTGCAGAAGAGGTGAGGCCAGACGGAGATGTGAGGGTGTGTGAGAGAGTGAGTGGTGATGTCCCTTGAGCGGGCAGTGAATGAGATATCAATGAATCTGTGATGGGCTTGTGAGGGTGAGAGTTTAGAGTAATGAGACGGTTGCCTTACCCTGATGAGATCATTCATCCACTTTCTGCACCGAATGGCGAACCTCTTCGGAGTAGCATTGGCACTGACCACTACTGCCACCGCCTCCCAAGCCGGAGTGGTGACACTGATGGGCATCGGGCAGCCAGTGTGGGGGTGGAGGACGTTGTGACGGGCGCCAGCGGTGTCTAGAGAAGGCATCCTAGGGATGCGTCACTGAATCAGGGGGCAGCAGTCTTCTTGCCTTTCGGGGCCATGCCTTCTGTGCAGCAGTCCTGGGCTGGAAGCACCGAAAGGCATGCGCGCGGCTGCACTTTAAATATGGTGCCCGGCATGAGGAAGCGCAAGTTGACGGCGTGGTGGTCGAGCCGAAGGCCTTCCGCCAGCAAAACGATGTGTTGCCAGGAATGCATGATTGATGAAGTGGGATTAGGACAATACAGCATGAAAACCCGCCAGTGTGGCCAGTGGGCAAAATGTCCTTTTTGCCGCCCGCTACTGCATTTAGTGCAAATCTGGGACAATTCTGCTGAACGTGTGAGAAGCAACAACAAGCCAGAGATCTGGCGAGGTATGAGTGGAGAATTCTGCAGTATTGGCCTGATATGAATTCGGAACGTTCCCCAATTATGCATCTTTCTTGAACATAAATTGTTGTTAGTTGATCTGGTACAGGAGCTGCCCCCAGCCCTTTGTAGAATTGTATGGGCTGCCACTTTCATATAACAGATAGCAACCATTTCAAAACCCCAAAGGTAGCAGTAGATATGGGCTCTCAAAATAAATATGTGCTACTGAACTTTATTTTCCTCCTAATTTCCAAGGTATGCTCCAATGACAGCAGCTACCTTGAAGTTACTCTGTCAGCACAGGCCCAGATGAATTGAAAAAGCTATATTTTTCAGTAAGGGCATCAAGGGATAATACAGAGCTAAGGTGGGTAAATGGAGTTCAGGTACAGATCACCAAGATCTAGTTGAGTAATGGAGCAGACTCGTGGGGCTACTTTTGTTTCTATGGGTGGGCAGGTTCTACGGTACTTTTCCCGCTGGTCAGAGTGGCGGGAATTCCTGCCTGATTTTGTGCTCAGAAGCTAATTACTTTTGCATAGATGAGTAGCTCTCTGAATCAGATGGCAAGTTGGGAGCTGATTCGCCCACCCTGTCATTACCTAATGGGGTTGAAGGTCCAGGCGCCATTTTTAAACGCCACCTGAGCACACACATTCATTCTCTCCAGCCCAGCTGTCTTCAGGAGATGCATCGCGACGGCTACACACAGGAAGAAGGCTGCCCCGGGGTTTAGCCACGACCCCCTCGAGGCTTTGGTAAGTGGAGTGCGCCAACACTGGGATGTCCTCTACCCCAGGGATGGCTCCAACTTCACTTCACCAGCCTAGGAAGCAATTGCAAGGGAGGTCGGCTCGTCAGACACTCGCCCCAGAAACGCCGTACAGTGCAGGAAGAGGCTGAGTGATCTCATCCACTCTGCCAGAGTAAAGTCAACTTTCAGCTCACTCCAATCTCACACTCTCATCTTGGCATCATGCACTCAAAGGGTTACACTGCTCAGGGATGTCACACATTGTTAGCGGGGGACACATCAGTACTGATTGTCTCACGGTCACTTTCATATCACCAGCATCTCATCTATCATGTAGCACTAACTCCATCCTCAGCCCTTATTGGGGAAGGCTCACCACCCACAGCACAGCATGCTTCCCAACCTCTACTCCATCCCTTCTCATCACATTCCATCCATCTGTCTTCATGCAGGCCAAGCTTTCCCACATCAAAAGGATGAGATCCCAGACCGGAGGAGGGATGACCAACATCCAGGAGCTCATTCCCTTTGAGGAGGATACCACTGATCTGGCAGGAGAGAACAGGGATTGCTCATGAGGGGAAGATGAGATCAGCCTCTCCCAGCAACCCAGTACGGATAAGCCCTCCTCCATGTGTTGATCACATCCTGACATTCACAGTGAGTGACATGCAATCCTATATTCAGCCTGTTCATTAACTAAATCCATCTTCTCTCTCTTACAGGCACCAACAGGTCCAGGCACATCAGCAGGGCCAGCCTAAGCCCCAGTCCCCAGCCCACTACTGAGGAGCCATCAGAAGAAGATTCATCACTGCGTTCACCTGCATCCTCCACCAGCACAGAGACATGCATACCCCGGTGGCTCATAGTTCTAGATTAGGCTTATGGTCACTTTCTAGAGAACAGACACATCTGACACATCTCCACGGTAGTTGCAGGTAGTGACAACCCAGGTCTCTGGCACTCACTGAGCCCCAGTCAGATGATGAGCCTCTGCAAGTGGCTGTTGAAAAACTGTTGGAGATGCAATGACAGGCAGGGGACATCAGGCAGAGTTGCAAGCGGCAGTCAATGCTCTAGAGTGAAGGATGGAAGAATCCGTCCCCGTTCTGACTGATGTCATGGCTCCGACATGCGAGCGCTTCGAGATCACCATAGGAAGGGTGGCAACTAGCTTGGAGGCCTTGGTCCAGCAGATCGTGCTGGATTTGTGCTAGGACCTGCACTCCATCGCTATAGGCACTGGTGGGATCCATCTGTGGCTAGATGATAGGAGGATGGGCACCTTAACCTCCCTCCTGATGCCCCTTCTCAAGGAGTCAGGGAGGAGCTCTTGGGCACCCACGGAGCGAACGAGTGTTTCCCGGACTGTGGGGGCCTCCACACAGGACATTCCAAGGGTGTCCGACAGCTCCGACTCCCCTCTGCCTGTGACCCCATCAACTCCAGCTGATCAGGCCGAGGAGGGTACACCTGCTCCAAGACAGGAGACCCTTATTAGGCTGGGACCTTCTAAGCCTTGGGCTTCCAGAGGACATACGCCAAAGTCACCACAGACAGCAGGGTGTAACAGGCAACAGGCTGCCTACACCTATGTTGTAGATGTCAGGCTGCACCAGATGTAGCAGTGGGGTTAGAAAAACCACCAAATTTTGACATCACTTCTGGGTCATGGGTGTTCAATCACTGTATATACTATGCATATTTGTAAATACATTTGCTGTTCCTGAAAATGGTCCCGTCATTCGAAAGTACCATCCGTATGCATCTATATGCCCTCTTATTGCGAGAGTGAGCCATGCTCCCACTCCATGATTGCCTCCTATTTTGAACCTCACATTCATGTGATGTCTACCTGACTCATGATAGTCACTGTACCCTTGTATTATCTCAGGGAGATGTCTCAAACTCTTATTGGAAGTGTGTGCAAAATGCGCTAGTGACTTTTACTCCTTACAAGACAACATGGAGATGGCCCTGCTTAATAGCCTTAGAGGGCTAGCTGTAATTGTATCTCTTCATTGATAGTGCCAAAGCCCAAAACCTGCAGCCATGATGGCCTGTCCAACCATGCGCATCTCAGTATCCGCTGAAGTTGCTCATTAAGGCGGCAATGACTATAGTAAGTCCTTTAGTGCAGTGTTTGTGCTCTTGTGCTGATTTTCTCTTCCCTGAGCGTACGGATACAGGGTTCGCCACTGACCCTTCCAAAGATTAGGGCATGTTGAATCTTGAGGGTTGAAGATGCAAGTCTGAATGCTGAACTTGCTTTCAGTGTTACTGGTTGTAAAAGCCTTTCAGTGCACTGGCGTGGCACTGAGGGACAGGAGGAATGTGGCTGTGTCCTGTTGCCTGCACCTTACTGCTCCTGGAATCTTGTGACCATCAGTGTGGCACAGGCACATCTTCCATGTGCTTATCGATAGCGTCCTCACGTGGAAGCTGACCCTCATCTCCCTCTTCAGTTTCTTGCTCTTCCTGCTCTTCATCGTCTGAGGAGCTCTCATCCTCCCCCATGTCTCATTCTGTCAAAGGATCCCCCCTTAGAAGCGCCAGGTTGTGAGGGGCGCCATATACCATGACTATGTGACTATGCCCTTTGTAGAGAGTACTGCAGAGCCCCACCTGAGTGGTCCAGTCATTGGAAGCGCATCTTCAGGATGCCATTGGAAATCAGGGTCTGGTGCCATGGAGCTCTCAAAGCCACATGTATGCAATCAATTGCATCCTGAGCTCTGGGGAAGTCTGAGATAGCTGCAAAACCTATAAAATCCAGCAGTCTGGCTAGCTTTATTCAAGTGTGAATTTCATTTAATGATGTGCCTCGCTGTAGAGGGCATCTGTCAGCTCCTTGATACATTAATGTGTGGAGGACTGTGAGATGCCACATAGGTCCCCTGTGGAATGAACTGCAGGCAAAAAAATTGAGTGCGGTGGTGACTTTCAGGGGCACTGACAGAGGATGTCCTCCCAGTCCACAGGGCGTTAGATCCTCCCGCAGAATGTGGCAGGGATGATCCACCACATCTCTGGACAAGCACAGACGTGTGCTGCATTGTCTTTAGCACATCTCCGGATAGAAAAGTCTTCTCTGGTAGACGTCTGGTCACATGAGTCGCTTCCGTTGAATGGGTCTAACCTCCTCATCCTCTGGTTCCTGCTGTGCCTTATCCCAATTGAGCAAACAGGCTTTGCCCCTGCCTGGAGTGGATTTACAATGTGCGTGCCATGCATAGCCCTGTAGCATGGCCCACAAAGCCCCAGAGCTGCCTTTAATCTTTCACCAGGACTGTGAAGTGAACAAAGCCCTTTAGTCACTCCAACCTGTTGGCCCCAGACCAGGCACAATGACTGTCTTTCAATGAGCTCCCCCGTTCCCTCATGACTGATCACAACACAGTCTCCCTTCCCCACCCCACACCCACCACCCCTTCCATGTGTCTCTGTGCAACCCATCCCCTTTGTGACACAGGAACACACACCACCCCCTTCCAGTTCCGGAGTCTGCGTACATCCCCTCTCATTCATACAGTTTGATTCCCATCCACCCCCTTGTGTGCCTGCGCTCTAGTCTTCCACGTCAGTCTTCAGCTTCCCCTCCCTTGATCTCCCATCTGCCTACCATTGTTCCCCCTCCCCCCATACCCATTTCTCCCAATGTGTATGCCATCCTCCCTCACCCCAGCAATCCCACCCACCCTGGTCAAAATGCTATTTCAGGGTGCAACACTGCTTGAGCCACTGTACAGTGCTGTCCTTCTGGAATAAGGAGGCACCTGTAATGAGCAGACCAACTCTACACCCCCAACAGTGTGGTGTTCCACTGCAATTGCTAAGAAACCTCAGCAGCACTATTACTGGTAGGCTTTGGATGCGGCTCTCAACTCGAATTCACAAGCGAAGTGAGGGCTGGTTGATGCACGCCACTCATTTTCAAACGTGCTTCAGACTGTTCTGAGTTCCCGCTGGTATGACGCAAGATTGGAATGTGGGACGTGATTCCGGCGAGTGTCATATTTAATGAGCATTCTTGACATGGTAATGCATTCTTGAAATGGCATTCCCAACACCGATCAGCGGGATACCCAACTGATGAGTATCAGTGAAAGAGGCGGGTGGAAAATTTCAAACTGTTTTCCTGCCGGCGGGAATCAGATTTTTGGCTCCTCTGCAAATTTTCCGCTCCGCCCCACCATGAAACCCACCCCAGGCAGGAGAGGAACATTCCACCCTATTTTCCTATGAAAATACTTGTTAGCTGTTTACTGAGACCATTGACCAAGACCGCTGACTTTCAGTAAGTCAGGTACTGCTTTCTGATTTTTATATTCCTTTTCTCCTTCTCTAAAGTACAGACTCATGTTGAGGTACGTTCCTTGGACGCATCTTCAATGTTACCAAAGTGGCAATTCTTAAAGTGCGAGCTTAGTCTTTTTGACACTGTTAGCACGACAACCAATTCCAGCCTCGTCATTTTCCACCATCCACACAAACGCCCAGGCTGTTGAAAAGTCACCAGGGATGGGAGCCCTGACTAAGGAGATGCCAAAGCCTTTTGTAGCCCTAAACCTAGCTGCGATCAAGAGGTTGAAGAAATATTTGTGATTAAACCCAATTCCTTGCTCTTCTGCATCAATTTCTGGTACATTTGTCTGCTAATTCATCAGAGAGTTTTGGAAGCTGCATGTATTGAATGGACTCCAGTAATCCAGTCAAAATGCATATTGTATGCTAATTTTTTTTTATTTGTTTACGGTTATGGCAAATATTTGTTGCCCTTGTTCAGAGGGCACTTAAGAGTCAATCACATTGCTGTGGGTCTGGAGTCACATGTAGGCCAGACCAGGTAAGGACAGCAGATTTCCTTCTGTAAGGGACCTTAGTGAACCAGATGGGTTTTTATGACAATGGTTTCATGGTCATCATTAGACTTTTAATTCCAGATTTTTATTGGATTCAAATTTGACCATCTGCCTTGGTGGGATTCGAACTGGGGTCCCCAGAGCATTACCCTGGGTCACTGGATCACTAGTCCAGTGACTATGCCACCACCTCCTCTCAATGCCTTTATATGCGGCAGTATATGAAAGGAAAACAAAAAAAAAACTTGCATTTATATAACCCCTTTCAATACTTGGGGATTTCCCAAAGTGCTTTACAGCCAATGAAGTTTAGTTACTGTTGAAATGTATATAGCTGGAGCGCATTTAAGGACAACAATATGTCAAAGAGTTGAGATAAGAATCTCATAAGAGAAAAGCCTGAGTGTTTATCAAATTCATATGGACACAAAAATCTGCTTTATATTTTACAATATGAACAGAAGCAAATCTGTTTCCATTTCTGCAGCTTGCATTTGGCTTTTGGTGGATGGTGTGCTCAGCGGTCACCGAAGTAGAAGATTGAATTGAATTTAATGATCACCAGTGTTCATGGTTTTTCTCTGTTGCAAGGGAATAACATACCAAGTATAACAGCCTTTGAGAGCTAAGTTGTTTTGGGACTTGGTGAAGGCCCTATTGCACATCTTCAATCAAACACAAATCCTTGTGTCAGAAACCAAAATCTAGCAGCATTCTAGCAATGACAGTATTTTAACTGACCCATATAATGAGGGTATGATGGAAGAAAAATCATTTTAAAACCGGATAGACCCTAAGTTTGTTAAAGATTGCAATGTGAACTTCAATCACCAGTACAGATACTGTTGTCCCAGTCTGAGCTGTTCTTCAAGGAGATGATATTAATAGAAACTTGGGGTATATTTTTCTCAATAAAGATGAATTATTCTTTTGAATAAGTTTTCATTAATCTATAATTTCAATTTGCACATCCATTTTAAACCAAAGGCATTTAGCAAACACAGTTTTCTTTTAATTTGCACACAGTGCTACATATATTCCTTGTGCTTTAGCAAGCCAAAGAATTCTGAATAAGTGCTAGCAGTTATTTGACAGAGTAAAAGATGTGTCACAATAAAATCTTTTGCAATACATAAGACATGTCACAGATAATCCCTAAGGTACTAACTTAAGTAAAAAGCTTTCCCAAGTACAATGACACTCTAAATGTATTAACAATTTTATAGTGAGTTGCAAACTAAATCCACCTGTAGTGCAAAGGTGTTGTTTATCTTGGCATTAAAACTCACTTCTTTTTCTATAGGAGAGGCTCAGGTTCTGGGCAAATGACTTGTCTTTACTAAGTGTGATTGGGATTCTTTGGATAATGAACACTTGGCATGTGAAAAAAGCCAAAATCTACTTCATTTTTTTAGAGATTCAGAGGCTAGTTGCAAAATGTAAGGGGCTATAAACATAAATGTAAAGGATTTCTAATACAATAGGAATGAAGAGATGATTGATGTTGAGTCAATAGCAAGTAATTTAATTGCCCTGCATTCTATTTGCTTATATAGGAAAGGTGGGCAATTAAATATTGGTGTAAACCTTGGCTCAGTGATAGCACTGTCCTGTCTGAGTCAAAAGATCTAGAGAGAGTGCATAATTTAGGCTGACACTTCATTGCCGTTCTGAGAGAGTGCTTCTCTATTGGAGGTGTTGAATTTAAGATCGGATGTTAAAACTGTCTGCCTTCTCAGCAAGACTCAGAAAATCCCACTACACTTTTCACAGCAGCGGAGAGATGTTCTTCCAGTGTCCAGGCTAATATTTACCCTTCAAACAACACAACTGAAAACAGATTATCTGGTAATTTCAGCTCATGGGACTTGGCTGCCTGAAATTGGCTACATTTGCCTACATAAAAAAAACAAAACTTCAGAAATACTTCATTGGCTGTAAAGTGCTAAGGTTTTTTCCTCTCTTTTCTCTCTCTCTCTCTCTCTCTCTCCCCCTCTCTCCCCCTTCTCTTATCCTCTTTTACCAAGTCAATGCCAGACAAGATGGGATAGAGTCACAGCCTGAGGTGACATTTGAGGGCTTCTATTCTGAAATTTGCTTTGATGCTTTATAAGCACAAGTAATAAATTTCACAGAAGTAAATGGGAACAATTGAGCTTTTAGCTTTCAGTATACTGTTTGCATCTTGGAAATCTATAGACATCCCATTCAAAAGATATGACTAGCTCAAAAGTGGATGGGTATCTACTTTATAAAGCTACAAAGGCTTACAGGCATTCCTTTAAGTACATAAATTGTACCATTTAGATCATAACATTAGTAAAACATTTATAAAAATACCTGGAAAAACTCAGCAGGTCTGACAGCATCTGCGGAGAGGAACACAGTTAACGTTTCGAGTCCATATGACTCTTCAACACAACTAAGTAAAAATAGAAAAGAGGTGAAATATAAGCTGGTTTAAGGGGGGGTGGGACAGGTAGAGTTGGATAGAGGGCCAGTGATAGGTGGAGATTTCCAAAAGATGTCATAGACAAAAGGACAAAGAGGTGTTGAAGGTTGAAGGTTTATCCTAGCAAAACATCTGTTCACTTGATGTAAAATTATCAGCTTTGTCTCGTTTTCAGCCCCTCTAATTCTGTTTTTAATTTCAGTGAAGGGGACCAGAATATTGGCTACAGGAGGGGCTTCTTCAAACCCAGATATACTGCAGGTAGGATAACATCCACCCGTATCACATAGCTCTCTGCTGTGAGGTTATCTCAGTACAATAATCAGTTGACGGCAAAGGAGGATGAATGAGTTCCTATTTCTACCTCCTGAGTTACTCTTCTCCCTGCTTAACATCTAATAATTATCCTTCATCACAACCAGATCAAAGCCAATTAAGGCTGTCAATTCCACTGCACAATGTAATTAACATATGAAGCCACAATAACATCTGTGGCTTTGTATATGTAGCTGACCAGGTAGGGAAGTGAAATTTACAAAACAAAATCAAGAGCGATTATTTTACTAATTTTCCACATGAACTTCATAGGCACAAACTACTTTAATTCTTACAAGTAAATCTAAGATACAATATACTTGCCCACCATCCCACCACCACCTGCAACCACCCCCCCCCCCCCCCCCCCCCCCCCCAACCCTGATTTGTGCTGTATTAGCTGGTCTCTGATAGCTCAGTCATTAGGTTTTGGTCTTTGAGCCAGGAAGACCCAAAGCCTCGCTCCAGATCACTAAGAAATGAATCTTTTCAGAAAGTGGATCAAATCAAAAGCAAAGAATTACAAATACCGCAGTCTAAAACAAAGGCTGGAAAGATCAGCAGCTGTGGAGAGGAAAACGACATAGTAGTGTCATGGTTATGGTGCTGAGCTAGCAACTTGGAGGTTGTGTCTTCATACCCTCACTGTGAATGCAATTGTGAAATTGCTTTCAATAAATCTGGTCATTGTGAGCTGGCAGCAGAATAAATGATTGTGAAAGCTGTTGGATTTAAAAAAAACTTGACTGATTCACCAAACTACTACCCTTACACAATCTGACCTACAGGCAGCTTGTTTGAGGTGGCCAAGCAAGCCACTGAACTGTTAATTTAACCAAGGATGGGCATGTCACATGCCATTCCACATGTCAGCCCACATTCTGTGAAGCCAAAAGGACAAATTAAGGTTTTGGATGCAACCTTTCATCAGAAAAAGTGAAAAATGAGCAAGATTAAGTACAATTGGAACAAAGACATATAACTTACGTTTATGGAGCACATTTAATGCAGAGCGTTCCAATATGTTAGGAGGGGTGATTAAATGCATGTTCAAAAACATGCATTTTAAAGAGAGTATTTAACTGAAAGGCATAGTATGGAACTCACTTGGAGCTGCTTGTGAGAGCACTTCCATTGAAGATGCAGCCTGGAACAGATCAACTCATTGAAGCATACACATCTGCCCTGAGATTTCACTGTCTACGTTCAAGGACCTATTCTCCATTCACCACTTTACCCCTCTTTTCCTGTACATCATTAATAAAGGGAGGTTCACATATCTGGATTAATGTGTCAAGATTTACATGTTTCTCAAAAAGACAAGAAGTGCACTGTTACATGTGGTAGACACCCCAGTGACCCACTCAGTGCTCTGCAGAATGAAATGGCCTCTGTTCTCAGTCACTTCTTCGTGATGCTCCATTTGTGGCAAAGGAGAAGGTAGAGGCAGCCTGCATGCTTGCGGCTGAGATGCACATGGCAGTCATCTTCATTACGCAGGCGCCAGAGGAGGTACCTCCGGAGGCTGCTGCACTGGCGTCAGTGCTGGGGAAGCCTCTGTCATTGGGCCCTGCTGCACAGATGCGCCCTCAGTCAGAGGGGCCAAGAAGGCCGATGGAGATGTCACCATATCAGAGGTGGCACCTTCATCGTTCTCAGTGACAGAGCTTGGCTGGTGCTCTGGGTGGTTGGAGGGGAGCACCAGCTGGGGTGCAAACATCCAAACATCTCTGCGCTGCCAGTGCTAATGACTGATCAATGTTGCAGAGTCTGGCATACATCATGTGGACTTCAGTGTGCAGTTCCTGCATGCTCTCCAAGTGCTGTTGCAAATGGCTCACCATGAGATTGGCCACTCTCTCAATGGAGGAACTCATATGGTCAAAGCCCTGCACATGATGTGATTGGTCTCCTCCATTCTCAGCTCATATCTGTTGCTGCTGATCTAAATAACATCTCCTTTCTTGTGACGCCCAAGGTCCTACATCCATCCCCAACTGAGCATGGCTGGGTCTGTTTTCCATCCTCCATAGGGAACTGCCCACAGCTGCCACTACCTCAGTCACCTCCTCCTGCACACTTGTGATGTGCTCATCACCCAGTGCCATCCTATCTGATCGTGCAAAGTCCCACTGAAATGATTGTATCAGTGCTGGTGGAGGGTGTGAAAGATGGGATGATGCATGGTCTGATTTCTGCTCTGGCAGTGCTTGCCCTAGTGATAGTGCAGAAATTGGTCTTAGTGCGCGACGTTTGAACCTGTGGGAATCACAAGAGGAGATCATAAAAACTCACTTTGGAGAGCAGAAACCTCTGAGTGCTGAGGTTCCTAATGGAGCTCAGTCTTTTGCATGTTGTCAGTCGGCATGTCTCAGTGCTGAAAGGTCCTCAGCAGCATTAGGGCTCTGAGCTCTTCCTAGGCTCAGAGCTTGTGCCCTGAGGTTCGTCAGCTGGAATGTTTGCTGCAGGTTGAATACCCAGAGGCCTGTCCTTGCCAGAGCAAATAAGATCATTGAACCTCTTCCGACACTGGACCCAGTTCCCGTGGACCACACTCCACCTGCTCACTGCCTCCACCACCTCAATCCAAGCCTACTTGGTCTTTGGAGGGTGGCATTCTCCTGCCGCTCCCCAGGAAGAGAACCTCCCTCCTCACCCTCATTGCCTCAAGGAGGATCTCCAGGTCTGTGTCTGCAAAACAAGGGGCAGGCCTGCCCCGAATTTCCACGTTTATTCCAGCGATAATTCTCTGAAATGACAGTCACAGTAATCAGGCCCGCTCTCTTTCAAGCCTGCCTCTGTTCCCATTCCTGCCATCTTGCCCTCCAGTCAGTTATCAGGCCGTCTCCATGAAAATCAGGGCCTGTGGCTGCATTCCCCCTACACGCACTCCCACCTCCACATCACCCCCAGGGGAGTCATGATGTCCTTTTCCTTCCCCTGGAAGGAAAATCCTGTTCATATTGCTGAATCAAAAATCTGTCTGAAACAGGAAGAACGTTAATTCTGTGGAACTAGAGGATGGTGGCAGCACATTCATGTTTTACAGTGAGTTAATGTAGCTCAGTGTGCTGATACTTGGTTTCTGGTACATGTTGCCTGTATAGTGAGAGCGCAAACCTACACTCATCAGATATTTAATGGTAAGCTAATGACTATCCTCATTGTGATTGGGTGAGAAGAACTTTCAAGATCAAGTTGTCTGCATGATGGAAGATTGAAGCTGACATTTTTCCCCACTTGGCTCCAGATAAGCCTACGAGCCAAAGCTCTGCTCCTTGTATCCAACCCACATTTTACATACATTCTTCCTCCTTGTATTCTACCGTGTTGAAATCAAGAGTCATTGCACTGCCTTTTATTCTGAATCATTTTGCTCCAGGGTCTCAACAACACTTCATATGTGCCCCCTCCCCACCCAACGTCCTCCTCTAACCTAATCTATCACCTAGCCATTGTCTTCTCATTCACTGATTTCAATGTTGATACTATGCCTCATGAGTGGCGTCTTCCCCTCACTGAGGTTTCTCATACTGTTAAAAATAATTGTTTTCTGTTCTAATTAATGAATTGTGTGATATCGAAACCTGTGTTTGTGTGTGTGTATTTTTCCCTTTAAGTCCTATGATTCATTTCTCAAGGGGCTTCCTGATTCCTTTCCATGTGGCATGACACCTCTTGCTCTACACAGCCGTGGTCTCAGGTGTGACTGTGTGTGGCGCCAGTACCTTTACGGGATTGCTCCATTAAACCGCAATAACAGGGATTACCCAGTCACCACCTGTTTGTTGATTTTGCAGGTCTTGGCAGATGTGTTCAATGCCCCAGTGTACACAATAGACACAGCTAATTCAGCTTGCCTGGGATGTGCTTACAGAGCAAAACATGGTACGTAGAAGCTGAGTACTCTGAATGACTAGCCCCAGTAATGGCTTAAGCCATAAACAGATTCTTTTCTACCATCTCCCTGTACAATAAGCAAAAAGTCCCCATCTCTCTGAGTTTTCCAAAGTGACCGTTCTCTCCTTGCCCCCCGGGTTCACTCTTCTATCATCTCTACTCCCTGCTGTCCTTTCACTAGCACATTCCATTGCAAGCAGCAGGAAATGCAACACCTGCCCAATCATTTACTCCCACAATGTTATCTAGAGCTTTTTCTGGGTGAGACTTCAATTTATGTGTACTTCCTTTGGCCTGGTTATAGTGGTTTTCCTATTCACCGTGTGGCTTCCTCTACATCACAGATAACGCGGCCGCCCTGCCAAATATCTCTGTTTTGTCCACAAGTATGGTTCTGAGCTCCCTGTTGTTTGCCATTTTCAATTTTCCATCCGCTCCAAGTCTGACTCTCTCTGTCTTTGGCCTTCTCCACTGTTCCAATGCAGCTCAGCACAAGCTCACACACACTTTGGACCCCCTCTTTGATTGGAGATGGGGCATTAGCAGAAAGAAAAGGGCTTACTCCTCCGTTCCAACCAATGTCCGGGCTACCGGCACCTTGTTCGGGTTCTCTCAAATGGGCAAAAACAGGTGGGCATCTCAAACACCATGCAAATCAAGATCCTATGACATCAACCTGGCTCCAGTGTGACTTTCAAATACCTTTCACAAGTGCACTCTCCCCAGATCAGCACCTGCATTGAATGGCCGAGCCTGTGGTTCTTTTGCTTTATTCTTTCACAGGATATGGGCCTCGCTGGCTAGGCCAGCATTTATTGCTCATCCCTAATTCCCCTTGTGAGGGTGGCAGTGAGCTGACTTCTTGAACTGCTACAGTCCATGTGTTGTAGATAAACCCACAGTGCTCTTAGTCCTGTAATTTTAGATGTTAAAGTTGCACCCTAAATCATTCATATAAAAGGGCTGAGTTGTCCATTGCTGTATTAAGTATTTTATAAAACTAGCTACAGGATTATTTTCCCCTTGCCATTTATTCTTTTTAGATGGGATAAGGAATTAGCAAAGAATAAATAATAACGACAGCTTGCATTTATGTAGCAGTAAAACAACCCAAGATGAGATAGAGAGAGGAGGGGAAATTTGCAGAGGGAATTCTTTTACAGAGGCAAGAGATCACACTATGAATGGCAGGACTCTGGAAAGTATTGAAGATCAGAAGGACCTTGATGCGCTTATACACAGATCCCTTAAGGTAGCAGGGCAGGTAGAAAAGATGGTTAAGAAGCCATATAGGATACTAGCCTTTATTAGCCGAGGCATAGAATACAAGAGCAGGGAAGTTATGCTGGAACTGTATAAAACACTGGTTAGGCCACAAGTGGAGTACTGCATGCAGTTCTGGTCACCAAATTATAGGAAGAATATGATTGCACTGGATAAGGTAAAGAGGAGGTTTACCAGGGTGCTGCCTGGGCTGGGTCTGAGCTATGAGGAAAGGTTGGATAGGCTGGGGTTGTTTTCCTTGGAGCAGCGAAGATTGAAAGGGAACCTGATAGAGGTGTTTAAGATTATGAGGGACGTAGATAGGGTGGATGGGAAGGCACTTTTTCGGTTAGTGGAGGGGTCAATAACAAGGGAGCATAGATTTAAGGTAAGAGATAGAAGGCTAAGACGAGAGTTGAGGAGAAATTTTTTCACTCAGAGGGGGGTGGGAGTCTGGAACTCAGTGTCTGAAGGTGGTTGAGTCAGAAACTCTCATAACATTTAAGAAGAATGTAGATATTCACTTGCGTTGCCATAGCCTCCCGGGCTATGGGCCAAGCGCTGGAAAATGGGATTAGTGTAGTCAGATCTTTGTTGACTAGTGCGGACATGATGGGCGGAATAGCCTCCTTCTGTGCTGTAAATGTCTGAGTCTACGAATTCCAGAGCCAGGGGCCTAGTAACTGAAGGCACATCCACCAATGGTGGATTAATGAAAATGTGCAAGAGATCAGAATTGGAGATGCACAGAGCTCTTGCTGGGTTGTAGGGCTGTAGGTAGTTATAGAGATAGAGAGGGGCAAGGCTGGGGAAGGAATTGAACATTGTTATGGTCCCTGTGGGGATCCATAAACCAAAATGACCAAATTTACCAATAGACTCCCAAATGAAGAAATTACCGGACAAGGTTTCACTCTTTATAGCTTTTACTTTAATGCAAGTCAGAATCAGTGTAGTCTACATGTAAATTAACAGGCAGATTGTGGTCAGTACGCATTATAAATTGCACATGAAATAGCAGAAACAACAGAGACCATCTCACTGAATTAGTAGGCAGTCCACTCCACTTGTGGGGTCCCAGTTTCAGCCTTCAAGGATTTAGCCAATTCTCAGCAGGCAACAGCTTCCAAGTAAACAGGGTTCCACCCTCTAATCTTCTCTGTGTGGCACTCATTTTTTCTTCTTTCTGCCTCTGTCTGCCTTCTGCTTCTCTTTCTATCTGTGTGCCACATTGCTTTTGTATTTTAACTTCTCTCCTGTTGGCGCTGCTTCCAGGCCAAAGTCAGTCAACTTGTTGCTGTTTCTAGGTCATAGGCCGTCACCCAGCCTTTGGTTGGTGGGTGTCTGGAACTCACTGTCTGAAGGTGGTTGAGTCAGAAACACTCGTAACAGTTAAGAAGAATTTAGATATTCACTTGCGTTGCCATAGCCTCCAGGGCTATGGGCCAAGCACTGGAAAATGGGATTTGTGTAGTCAGATCTTTGTTGACTGGTGTGGACACAATGGGCCGAATGGCCTCCTTCTGTGCTATAAATGTCTGAATCTATGACTTCAAGAGCCTAGAGCCTAGTAGCTGAAGGGAATTTTAAATTTGTGGTGTTATTGGACTAGTATAGGTCAGCAAGCACAGGGGCGATGGCTGAACAGGGCTTTTGGTATGATGAATTTAAACAAAAAATGTTGATCTGGGGAGAATGTTGGAAATAGGCAGTCCTGATGCTATTTCTCTAACTGTTTATGCTCTTTCAAATCTTGACTAACATACTAGTTAGTTGCAACTTTTATATTATATTTCTGTTTTTTTTTCAAAATCTTGTATTAGAGCTAAAACATCACTTCCTGTTTTGTTTCTGTGTTCTTTTATTTGTGTTCAGGACAGCAAGCAGCATCAGGACAATCTTTTGGAAATGTGGTGAAAATCGCACCCGCACCTAAGCTGGCAGTTACCCCAACCTGTGAAGCCAATAAGGTGAGAGACGGAGAGGGTGTAAGAGAGAGAGAAACATACCCTCAGAATGGAATATATTTTGTTGATTTTAAGCACTTTTGTACATTTTTTTTCCACAAACCTGGTTTAATATGCAGGAGCAGTGCCTCTCCTACCTTGCCTAAATGGTCACTGAGCCTAAAAGATGAGTATTGACAGATGAGTCATTGTTCAATCATACAGGGCATTGCAGCAAGTTCCACCTTATCTTCATCTGGTCTCCATTTGTGCACTTTCCAGCAGGGTCAGTGGATAACAATCAGTGGGAACCTTGGCCGATATTTCCCCACTCCCTCTCATTAAATCTTGCAGAGCTGAAGCCCAGCGTTTACATTTAAGCAGACATCATTGTGATGTTTATGCGATCAGACATCAACTGATAGCAGAAATGGCTCATTATCAGTTGGTTTGTCCTTATCTGAGTTGAGCTATCTACGATCGGGTCAATGGTAGCCAGTCCTCCAGCAGTGAGCTGTGTGTGAACAGTACAATGTTCAGTAATTATTGGTTTCTGGTAAGTTAAGAAAATACTAATGCAAATGCAGATCTTAAAAGTTAAAAATCTTTAAACTAGGGTGAAAGAACAATCTCGTTGTTGTGTCTTGTCGGATTGTGAGCAGATTGGCCAATCAATAGGACTGATTTTCTTGTTCTGAGTCATCCACACAAGCCTTTCTTTGACAGGGGAAACCTTCTTTATGGGCCCTCCAAGGCCTGTGGAGGAGAGCCCTGGCGGCAGTGGCTGCCCTCATAGCAATAGCGCTGCTGGTGCTTCACGACCCACCAAGCCCCACACCCCCACCACACCCAGCCAATCACGCCCTAGCTTCCCCCAGCCTGCCTCAGTCATCTTCAAGAGTGCCTGGTCATTGAGGCTCTCTCTCCCTGGAGCTGTAGCCTAAGTAATGACCACCACTAGTGTTGGCACTGAAGAGGGTGGGGATCAAATGGCAACCTGTTAATTGGCCGCTGTCAGAACTATGCTGCCTTGGTCCTTCCCCCGTGGAAATGGAGTCATCTCCCACTATTGATTCCAGTGGTGGGACTTGCAGGCAGTTGGCAAAATTCAACTCAGTAATATCTGGATATGTAGTAAAACTTCTACAGTTGTATGAACGGGGTGAGTGGAAAGTATATGAAATATAAAGAAGAGCTTTGCAATGTATGCAAGTTCCTGATAAATAACACTTAAAGAAAATCATGGCCATGAGCCCAACATACTCACCCCTCTGACATCTTCCCAGCTCTCAGCTAGTTCAGTCTTCCCACATACAATCCACTGTCATGCCACATGATCTTTGCTCGGCTTTTTTAGTGCTCTCTGGGAAAAAAGCAAGGTAGCAATGGAACTTTGAAATACCCATTACTTTTGACATTAGTGTTATAACAAAATACTTGGATGTTTCTCTGATGCATTTTCTTTTAACATAGAAACATAGAAACCAGGAGCAAGAGTAGGCCATTAGGCCCTTTGAGCCTGCTCCTCCATTCAGTATGATCATGGCTGATCATCTATCTCAAGGCCATATTCCAGCTTTCTCTCCATACCCCTTGATGTCCCTAATATCCACAAATTTATCAATTTCTTTCTTGAATATACTCAGTGACCCAGGCTCCACAGCTTTCTGTGGTAAAGAATTCCACAAGTTGACCACCCTCTGAGTGAAGAAATTTTTCCTCATCTGAGCCCTAAATGGCCTGCTCTGTACCCTGAGACTGTGACCCCTGGTTCAAGACTCCTAAGCCCAGGGAAACATCCTCCCTGCATCCAGTCTGTCTAGCCCTGTTAGAATTTTATACGTTTCAATCAGATCCCCTCTCATTCTTCTAAACTCTAGTGACTACAGGCCCAATTGAACCAACCTCTCCTCATACAACAGTCCTGTCATCCCTGGTATCAGCCTAGTGAACCTTCGCTGCACTCCCTCTATGGCAAGTATATCCTTTCTTGGATAGAGAGACCAAAACTGTATGCAGTACTCCAGGTGTGGCCTCATCAAGGCCCTGTATAACAGCTGTAAGACATCCCGTCTTTGGAACTCAAATCCTCTTGCAATGAAGGCCATTTTGTCTTCCTAATTGCTTGATGAACCTGCCTATTTACTTTCATTGACTGGTGTACAAGGACACCCAGATCACTTTGTACATCCACATTTCCCAATATATCACCATTTAAATAATACTCAGCCATTCTGTTTTTCACACGGAAGGGTATAACTTCACATTTATCCACATTATACTGCATCTGCAATATGTTTGCCCACACACACGACTTATCTAAATCACCCTGAAGCCTCCTTGCATCCTCCTTACAACTCACAACCCTGCCCAGTTTTGTGTCATCAGCGAACTTGCAAATATTGCATTTGCTTCTCTCATCCAGGTCATTTATATATATTGCTGGGGCCCAAGCATTGATTCCTGCAGTACACCGCTAGTCACCGCCTGCCACCCGGAAAAAGACCCATTTATTCCCACTCTCTGTTTCCGGTCAACCAATTCTCAATCCATGCCAGTATATTACCCCCAATCTCATGTGCTTTAATTTTAACCAGTAGCCTCTTATGTGGGACTTTATCAAAAGCCTTCTTGAAATCCAAGTACACCACATCCGCTGGTTCTCCCTTATCTATTCTACTAGTTACATCCTCAAAATACTCCAGTAGATTAGTTAAGCATGATTTCCCTTTCACAAACCCATGCTGACTTTGTCTAATCCCATTAATGCTTTCCAAATGTTCCTTTACCACGTCTTTTATAATAGACTCTAGCATTTTCCCCACTACTGATGTTAGGCTAACTGGTCTGTAATTCTCTGTTGTTTCTCTCCCTCCTTTTTTAGATAGTGGGGTTACATTTGCCACCCTCCAGTCTGTAGGAACTGCTCCAGAGTCTATAGAATTTTGGAAGATGACCACCAGTGCATCCAATATGTCCAGGGCCACTTCCTTTAATAGTCTGGGTTGTAGATTATCAGGCCCTGGGGATTTTTCAGCCTTTAACCCCATAAATTTCTCTAGCACCATTTTTTTTACTAATATTGAATTTCTTCAATACCTCCCTCACACTAGACCCTTGGTTCCCTAACATTTCTGGTAAATTATTTGTGTCCCCTTTTGTGAAGACAGAACCAAAATATGTGTTCAATTCTTCTGCCATTTCTTTGTTCCCCATTATGATCCCCCTGTTTCTGACTATAAGGGACCTACATTTGTTTTTGCCAATCTTTTTCTCTTCACATAGTTATAGAAGCTTTTACAGTCAGTTTTTATATTCCTTGCAAGTTTACTTTCGCACTCCACTTTCCCTTTCCTGATCAACCTTTTTGTTCACTTTTGCTGAATTCTAAACTGCTCCCAATCCTCAGGCTTGCTGCTTTTTCTGGCAATTTTATATGTCTCCTCTTTGGGTCTAATACTAACCCTAATTTCTTTTGTAAGCCATGGTTGAGCCACCTTTCCTGTTTTACTTTTGCACCAGGCAGGAATGAATATTTGTTGTAATTCATGCATATGTTCCTTAAATTTTAGCCATTGCCTAACCACTGTCAACTCTTTTAGTAAGGTTCCCCAATCCATCATTGCCAACTCGTGCCTCATACCCTTGTAGTTCCCTTTATTTAGATTCAGGACCCCTAGTTTTGGATTCAACTTCTTCACTCTCCATCCTAATGAACAGTTCTATCATTTTATGGTCGCTCTTCCCCAAGGGATTGTTAAGTAATCTTTTCTCATTGTACAATACCCAGTCTAGGATAGCCTGCACATACACACTCCAGGAAATGTTCCTCTACAGCACTATTGCTGGTTTGGATTGTCCAATCTAAATGTAGATTAAAGTCACCCATGATTACAGTTGTACCCATATTGCATGCGTCTCTAATTTCCTGCTTAATGCCTTCCCTTACATCTCCATTACTGTTTACTGGGGCCTATAGACAACCCCCACCAATGTTTTCTGCCTCTTGGTGTTTCTTATCTTCACCCAAACAGATTCCACATCATGATTTTCCGAGCCAATATCCTTCCTCACTATTGCATTGATTTCAGTTGTGAGGCTGACCATTACTTGCCTTAGCTATAACTATTCCCAACTTGGGGCTTGAAACCACAAAGCTGAGATTAAGGATCTCATACTCTACCGACTGAGCTAGCCAGGCATATTGCATCAGTTTTAGTACTCTGTGCAGTTTTAGATATCCCATTATAGAAAGGATATTAAAGTCATAGAGAGATATAACGTAGATTCACTAGGATGTTGCCAGGGATGGGGAACTATAGTTATCAGGAGAGACTTGAGAAACTGAGGTATTTGCACTGGGAGAAGAGAGACTAAGAACATGGAAATTCACAGGAAAGATCATTGCCGCCTATCTGACCAGTTCCAGTCTAAAAAATGATAACGTATCTCACAACACCGCGTGTACCCCTCTGTCAAATTTTTTTCCAGATACTTATCCAATTCTGCCTTGAACTGGTTGACACAGTAAGCCCCCCACTGCCTCTCTTGGCAGTCCATTCCTTATAATAGCTAATTTCTGCATACAGCAGTTAAATCTAAGATGTCTTTTTATCCTTTTTCTAAATTTGAGGCTGTGCCTCTTGCAGTATCTATGACCATGTTAAACATCCTGATGTTTGTCTCATCCATTAGTTTAGGGTCTTGAATGCTTCGACTAGATCATGCTTTGAGCCTCCCCTTCTCTAGTTTGTACACTCCCAGCTTCAGAATCCTCTCCTAAAGACTCAAGAACGCATCCTAATTATTGATTTAATTAGCCTTCATCACACCCTCTCCACTGCTGCATATCTTCCCTAATATGGTGACCAGAACACCACACAGAACTCCAGGTGAGGTTCGAACCACACTTAGTACAATTTCAGAATCATTTTGATATTTTTGTTCTATTTCGCTGGGTTTACAGCCCCAGAACCTATTTAATTTCTTTACTGCTACATTATGCTAATCCACCACTATCCACAAATCTATCCAGTGTGTATGTCCTTTAAAGTAATGCCATTCAGCTTTTATTGCAATGATTTATTATCCTTTGCCAATCTCTTGAAATTGTCCAGTTAAGTATAGTACTCTCTAGCCTATCCAAGCCCCTTCTTTATTTGGTCACCTTGTGTCCATGGGGCTGAATTTTTAATCAGACGTCGGGAATCAGTCTTAGGGTTAGTTCCAGGTCCCGACCCTGCATGGCGTGCTTTAGACACATCCGCCACAATTTTCAATGCTTCAGGCAATCAAAGGCCAGCAAGCAGGTTCGCTATCCAATCTGGCCTTTCTTCTGGTGGGGCAAACCCTCCAGGGATGACCAGGGGCCGCAGTTGGCAGCCATTATGGATCCAGGTTGGGGGGCCCTCGCGAGATCCATTGGCCTTCCCACCCTGAGCTGTAGTCCAGGCCATTCTGGGCTGCCCACATTGCTGACTAGAAATCCCAGTCGGTGTGAGAACAAGCCTTAATAGGCAGCCTAATTAAATATATTCAGCCTAAATTGGCTACCCACCCCTCCCAGAGGGAAGTCGATCTGACCACAAGCTCTTTCAAAATGGCCTGGGCTGGGAAGCACGTGGAGGCTCACAGTACCAAATTGCATGTCCGCCTCCAATTTAGTCCCTGACCTTTTAAAAAAATCCAGCCCCTGTTGTTTACAGCCCTCTTAGTTCACCATCATATGAGTTTAGTTTCTGTCTCTATACGTTTAGAGAGCAAAGTTCTCAGTGCTGATCTCTGAGGGTATGTATCTTTCCATAAAAGGTATGCACCTTTTATTCTGTCCACTTTTGTTTAGGTTCGGCTAGTTCCTACGCTCCATCCTCTGAGAAGGTATTCATGCAGTCTATTTTCATTGTCTGCCACCGTCTCTTTGGTACCGACCCAACAGGAATACCTCAAACTACATTTTCACTCCATTAGTAGGTCCCATTCTTCCCTGTGGCAGCATAGATTGGGAACAAAGCAAGTTCAGGCATTGAACCTCAAGTCTTCCAAGCAAAGAACTCCCGATAACATTCATCTAACCTGCTCTATTTGCGTTTCTAAATCAATCACTCTTTAGTTTCTAAAGCTTTAAGGGTACACCTATTGCACAGTAGACAACATATTAGTGAAGTATGGCAATTATGCCTAATTAACACATGCAAATTAATTAATTAGAAGCTAGACTTCTGTAACTAAACACTCTGGGGTTTAATTTTCTCTGCCAGTGCAACAGTTAAAGTATTTGCATAAAATTCCTTTGTTCCTTTAAAGCAGTGTTTAAGCTGCCCTGTTTATTTTAATTGGCTTAACGACTTTGCTGAAATAACACGCAAACAAATTTTATACAAGCACATTAATCAATGTGTTTTACCAGATGAAATTAAGCCCTTGGGAGAGATATCCCGATCGTTGGTCATTTTTATACTGACTTATTACCATGTGGCAAATGCAGTCAAGGCATCAAGGCAGCTTTGGGCAAATTAATTACCATAAATTAGCATAAGTAATGTGCCTCATTTTCACTTGTTGAGTTGGTAGATTTGAATAATTCCAACTAATTTCTGATTAGGTGTCTTCCCATCAATGATGAGTTAAAATACTGTATATTAGAATTTTCAATGATCACCTGACCAGTTAGTGAATTAATTTACTGACAATACAGTTTTATGCCCCCCCACCACCCCCCCCCCAGCTGGTGTATTTGCAAGTTAGGGGGGAGTGGGGGAGGGTGTGACATGTAGGTGGCTAGCCACTGCTTTTCCGCCCACCTCCAAGCTGTTCCCCATAATACAGTGGATGGGTAAGGCATCTGCCAACCCATTCGCCCTTAGGCCTAATGAGGCCCTGAACTAGCCATTTAATGGCCGGTGAAGGTGCTATTTCCACCCCATCGCAATGATACGTACGACTGACGAAGGTGCAGTGAAGGAGGCCAGCCTGCTACTTCACCATCTCAGGTGAAAAGATAGGAAGCAAGGGAATGCTTCCTTTGGAGGGGTGTCCCCGATGGATAGAGGGCACCCACTCTGTTACTCCCCACCTGGCCTCCAAAACTCCACCCCCTCCCTCAGATCTCCGAGCCCCCCTTACCTCTAAATCTAGTCACCATGGGCAGAATTTTCTCATTGGTGTGTGGGGACGGGCCCCGCGTGTCCGCGCGCAAAATGACGCACTATGATGTCAGGGTGAGCGTCCTGACATATCTGCTGCGTGCCCACCATTAATTAACGGGCCACTTAAAGCCCTTGACTCACCAATCGACACCGATTTTTCGGCGCCCGTGCAATCTTCAGGTCGGCGCACGGGTGCAATGGGCAAGCGGGTAGGACACATTTGTATAAACCTCATCCGTGGGCAGGATAAGAGGGCTCACTGGGGTTGGGAGTGTGCTCTCTCAAGTATTGATTTTTTTAACGTTATTGAAACTTGCTGTGTGATCTGCAATACTTCAAAACGCACACCAGCTGCTTTGTCTGGACTCTTAACCTTCAGATCAGCAATCTGCAGTGAGGAATCTATTTTGGGTCTGCAGGTTTCAGGAAGCCGTCCTGAGCCTGGGGATTTGGAGCTGAACTGTCCACTGAAGGCACCTCCTCTGAGGAGGAAGGGAGGGCTAGAAGGTGGAGGAGGCCAGGTGTGCACATTCAGCCTCCAAGGGAGCCACCTTTGGGAGGACAGGCACAGGCACAAGGGGTGCAGGGCCAAAAGGTAGTCCAAGGCGGAAGGGGCCGCAGAAGACGCTACTGTCCTGCTGCCAGGTTATACAGGCGGCGAGGCAGCTACTTCAATATGTTCGAGGTGCAATGCTGAAGAAGGCTCCGTCTCTCAAGGGAGACAGTCAACTATATCTGTCAGATGATTGGGCCTGAGATCTCCACTAACTGTGTGAATGGACACCGCATGCCAGTGGTTCTAAAGGTCACAGCTGCCCTCAACTTCTATGCCTCTGGCTCCTTCCAGGGGTTGGTGGGTGATCCTTGTGGCGTCTTCCAATCAGCTGTCCACATTTGTGTCAAGCAGGTTACAGATGCTCTGTTTAGCGTGCATTGACCTTCATCCACTTCCGTTGGGACCAGGCAAGCCAGACACAGCGAGCCAGAGGCTTCGCGGCCATTGCTGGCTTCCCCCGTGTCCAGAGTGCTATAGACTGTACACATGTGGCGAACAAGGTGCGAGCAAGTGAGCCCGGTGTCTTCGTCAACAGGAAGGGCTTCCACTCCATGAACGTGCAGATAGTGTGTGATCACGGGATGCTGATTCTACAAATCTACGCAAAGTACCCAGGCAGCTCCCAGGACGCCTACATCCTCAGACACTCCCAGGTGCCGGGGCTCTTCAGTGCTCTGGCCCGGCTTGTTGGATGGCTACTGGGTGACAAGGGCTATCCCCTCAGAGGCTTATGATGCCTCTTCACCATCCAAGAACAGAAGTGAGCAGTGAAGAGGAGTGGCTGTTGGGAGAACAATGCTGACTTCATCGCTGGGTATACATACCTGGCCGTGGCATCTCAGCCTCACCGACACCAGTGGATCTGGGCGCATGGCGCCTCTCCAAATCCACTCCTGGCTGAGAATGGCTAGCTGTGTCTGGCCGCCACCAGTCCTCACCCGCTTTGCAGTATTATGAGCATTCTTCTCCTGAAAATGAAAGAAGAGCATTGATTTGTGCAAATTATATATGGACTCCCTTCGCCCACAGTCCACCCCAACCAGAGTTGGACATATCAGGACTCCAGTGCTTCCTCACCCCGCTGCTGCTGAACACTCAACACAAAGTGCTAGGCTTGTTCCCTACCCCCCAACACCTCCCACCCCCACCTCCCCCCTCTTGGACACATGCTGCCCACATCACATTAGGCACTGCATGGTGTATCCTTGCAAGCACGTGGAGCACGGAAGGCAGCAGATGGTTCGTTGTCACATCACCTTGTAGCTCCCCTCCCAGCATGTCATCGCCCTGACTTTGACATGTCCTGGAGTTCCAGCACTGCACCTAGGTGCAGCTCCTCCAGGTTGCCCCCAAAACAGTAACATGGGTCTCAGAATACCACATACTGCAGGGGCAGAGCCCATCTCTTCACCACCCTCTCAGGGTGGCTTCGGCATGGGCAATACCTGCTGGCCCACCCAGCGAAGAGCACATATCGCCAATGATTCAATGCAGTCATTACACTCAGACTTGAGGGGGGGTGGGGGGGCAGCAGTGGGGAAAGCCAACCTGCTGGGTTAAGTGACCAGAGCCAACATTGCCCTCACCCTTCCTGAGCGCAACAGGTCGTTGAAGCGCTTGCGACACTGGATCCAGGTGCGCCGCACCACGTCACGGGAGCTCACCACCTCCGCCACCTCCTCCCAGGCAGGTTTTGTCATGTGGGGGGGGGGCCTCCTCCTCCTGTCCTGGGGAACAAGCACCCCACCGCCGTGCTGCCACCTCCTCGAGGAGGGCAGCAAGGCAGTCGTCGGAAAAACGAGGGACACACTGGCCCCCTGCTCTACCCTCCAGCCTGGCCTGCCTCAGTGGCCTACCCTCCGGACTTGCGCAACCTCTATTGCCCCTCTGCAGAGCCCTTCGCCCAGCCATTGCGAGCAGCCTTTCCAAGGCTGCCAGGCCTTCCTTTATACAGGCCGCCGGGTCACCCTTGGACCCTGTGGGCTGAGCGCCCCCACCGCTGCCCGCCCAATCCTGCTATGCATGGGCGGGCCTTAATTGCTCACCCACTTAAAATGGTGGCACGGACCTGATCGCAAGCGGCGATCGGGTCCGCACCTGCCCATGCCTGCTCTCGCTCCACCCCCCCGCCATCCAGAAAATTCTACCCCATGGATTTTCTCACAGGGTCTGCCTGTAGCCCCTACAGCGACCACTCCTGAGTTCTGGCGCTGCTGGGACGATTCAGCTGCTGGTAAATCAGATTGGCTGGCAATTCTCACGGGTGGGACTTCCTTTCCCTCAGGTGCGGAAGACCCTCAGTTAGCTTGTTAACGCTGCCCCCTGCGTATTATCCAGCCTGTTTTAAAGTTGGTTGCGAGTTAATGAGGTGTGTGCACAATACTGCCCGCACCACCCCCCCCACCCACCCCCCCAACCCCCTGCCCAACCAGAAAATTTAGCCCAACATTTTTGAAAAGTCTGGACATAGAGAAACCAGGATATCATCCCTTCCAGGAATCATTTAATAAAATAGAGGGGAAATAGTTTTGTGTAGTTAAAGGAGAACAAAATTGTTGTGTCAATTTCAGGCCAATTTGATTGGATACAAATAGACCTGTACTCCATCATCACAAGTTGCATCTTTATAAAACCCAGACTGTCTATTCAATGGAGGAAATCTACTCAAACATAAAATACTGAAATATACAGCAGGTTCATTAATGGCAGTATATGTATTAAATGTAGACCTTTCATTAGAACTGGCTTCATTTCGCCACCACTAACCATCTGCTCAAATTCCTGTTTCTTGTTCCCTCCACTTAAGTTTGCAACATTTTCTGTTTTAATTTCATACCTTTGCCCCTCCTCTATTTTCACACTCCATCTGTTCTTTTAATGTTTAGCCTTTGCCTCATAGAAGTGCATTTTTAAAAATCTCCTACCAGCTTCTTGCTTTTCTTCTAATCAGTTAGTAGACAAATCAAGCTATTAGCATTGTGTGGTTGGGGGACATTTCTCTTTGTTTTCGCCCTATCAAGGAACCTGCTTATCTTTCAGTTCTAGTGAGGGATCTGTTAAAAAAAGAATGACATGTACCTTTCATAATCTCACAATGTCCCAAAGTATTTTACAGCCAATAAAGTGCTATGGATATAGTCACTGTGACTATGTAGGAAATGCTTAACAACCTTCTACAAGCAAATCCACCTGAGAGCACAAATGGAGCCTTGGCTTAAATCTTGTTCGAAAAATAACACCTTTGACAGTGCAACACTCTCTCAGTGGTACACTGGACTGCCAACCCAGACTATGTGCTCACATCTCTAGAGTGAGGCTTGAACCTGTAATCATCTGACTTAGATCTATGGCTGATCATTAACCTGTTTTTTGTTCTGATGTTGACAGACAGACAGACTGCATACAAATAGGTAGATTTTAAGGAGTGTCTTAAAGGAGGAAAGAGAGTTTGAAAGGCAGAGGGAGGAAATTCCAGGGCTTAGGGCCCAGACAACTGAAGGCACAGCCACCAACCAGTAGATTAATTAAAATCAGAAATGCTTAAGAGGCCATGGAGGAATTTGAAAACAAAGACGGGAATTTTAACATGGAGGATGCATTGCTTAACTAGAAGCCAATGTAGGCCAGAAGCAGTAGGGGTGGATGTACATGACTTGAAATTTGGATAACCTCCAGTTTACAGAGGATAGAATGTGGGAGGCCCACATTCTAGTGTGCTTGAATAGTCAAGTCTAGAGATAACAAAGGTATAGATGAAAGTTTCAGATGTTACAGAGTTGGAAATAGACTTAGTGATGGTGCAGATATGGGGTCGGAAGCCCATCTCAAGTCAAAAATGTTGCTATGCTCCCTGTAGAGACCGATAACTTTTAAGAAGCTATTTGAATTCTCAGTGACAGACTTAAAGATTTCATATTTCAAGACTAATTATTGTAACAAACAAACTAAAAGTAACATCCACTAAACATTACCTAGTAAGCAACTAATACCCTAAACTACAAAGAAGATAAGTCTTATGAATGTTTTGACGTCACTGACAATCCCAGGCTGCACACTTATACATTGCAACCCACTTTCCTCAGGATTATAGTTCTTATGGGAAACAGCCTACAGTCACTTCCATCACTTCACCAAATCCTGACAATCGCAGTGACTCACATGCAGTCTTAAACAGCTCATGCCCATTAACTGAAGCTCTATTTTCTATGCACCAGCAGATCGAAGCCTACAAGGCAGTTGAGCACCAGTCTGAGCCCCCAGACTACATCCGAAGAGGAATCTTTGGAAGAACCGTCACAACGCTCACACGCACCCTCCACCAGCTCAGGACACACATGTTGGTGGGGCACAACTATAGATTAGGCTCGGGCTCACTTTCTGGAGAACACCTCACTGATACGTCCCTGTGTCACCTTGAGCACCCACAGGGAGGATGAGTGTCATCCGGACACCCGAGGGGCCTCCTCTCAGGGCACTCCAAGGGTGTGCAACTGCTCACAGTTCCCCCTACCTGTGACCCCATCCACTCCAGCTGCGCAGGCCACCGAGGGCACTTCTGTCCTTGAGCTGGAGACCCATATCAGGCCGGGTACCTCCAGGCCTCGGACCACCAGACGATGTCCACCAAGGTCATCACGGCCGTCAAGGCGCAACAGTCAACAGTCACCTCTGCTGCAGATGTCGGGACTGCACCCAGGCACAGTGGTAGGGTTAGGGAAGTTAAGAAATTATGATGTCATTTTTCGATCACAGATGTGCTAAACTGTAAAGAACTTGCACTTTTGTGAATACATTTGATGGTTATGTGAATATTTTGGTCAACTGAAAGCGTTGTGAATTTGTGCATTGGAATCCTCTTATGTTGAGGTTTAGCCATCCTCCTACTCAGTGATATTCACAGATATACGCTGTGAGATTCACATTCCTGTGAAGTCAACCTCAGTTGAACTAGTCTCTGCACCCTTGTGTGATGTCAGGGAGATGTGTTTTGACCTTTATTGGAAGTGTGTGATGTATGCGTTTCTAACCCTTCTTCCTCAAGGAACACCATTGAGTGAGGGCAGCTCATCAGCATTGATATTCTAGTGGCATTTGCGTCTCCTCAGTGGTAGTGGCATTTGCGTCTCCTCAGTGGTAGTGGCAGAAGACAAGACATGCACGGGAGGAGGCGATCCTTAGGCATGTCCATATTGCAGTCGCAGCAGTGTTTGCATCATTAGATGGCGGCGGAGGCTTCAAGTCTTCTCTAGCATCATTCTTATTCCTCAGTGGACTCTCAGTTCCTAGAGTGAGCATATTCACAGGGCAGCGCAGATCAGAGCAAAGATCATGGTCTGGCGATTCATGAGGCCAGGATGTGCAAGTGTGAATGCAGGACTCATTCTCATTGCGAGTGGATGGACATCCCCTGAGATGAAAGGGAATGGCATTGAGGGCTAGCAGAGGGCTAGCAGATATGGCCTCACTTAACTTTACTCTTCCTGGAACCTGTCAGCAATTAAGGTGTCATGGGTACGTCTCATACCTCTTCCTTCCTCCGTGGTGCTCATATTGACCCTCAGCAGCCTTCTGAGGTTCATGAGCCTCTGGATCTTCATCCTCTGCTTAACTCTCATCCTCCTCCAGTTCACCCTCTGGCAGGGGTTCACCTCTTTGTATTGCCAGATTGTGAAGGGCGTAACATACTGCGATGATATGAAAATCCTATTGGGAGTGTATTGTAGTGAGCCACCTGAGCAGTCCAAGCATCTGAAGCGCATCTTCAGAAACCCAATGGTCTGCTCCATAAGGGTGCATGTGGAGCTGTGAGCAGCGCTGTACCTCTCCTCAGAACAACTCTGAGGGCGACTCACCGGTGTCATCAGCCAACATTTCATTGGGTGCCCCTTATCCCCAAGCAGCCATCTCTGCAGATATAATGGCCACCCCCAGAAATCTCAGGCACTTGGGTGTGACTTAGGATGTAGGAGCTCCCAGGGTACTATGCAAAAACGTTGGGTTGTAGAGATAAGCCAGGGACCTACAGACCAGTGAGTCTCATGTCAGTAGTAGGGAAACTATTGGAGAAAATTCTGAAGGAGAGAATCTATCTCCACTTGGAGAGGCAAGGTTTGATCAGAGATAGTCAGCGTGGCTATCAGAGGGAGGTCATGCCTAACAAATTTGATTGAATTTTTTGAGGAGGTGACCAGGTGTGTAGATGAGGGTAGTGTAGTTGATGTAGTTTATATGGATTTCAGCAAAGCCTTTGACAAGGTCCCACATGGGAGACTTATAAAGAGGGCAAGTGCACATGGAATACAGGGTAATTTGATAAGGTGGATTCAAAATTGGTTTAGTTGTAGGAGACAGAGGGTGATGATGGAAGGCTGCTTTAGTGACTGGAAGCCAGTGTCCAGTGGCGTGCCACAGGGATCTGAACTGGGTCCCCTATTTTTCATCATTTATATAAACGACATAGATGACTATGTTGGGGGGTACGATTAGTAAGTTTGCGGATGACACAAAGATTGGCCAGGTGGTTAACAGTGAGGTTGAGTGTCTTGGGCTACAGGAAGATATAGACGGGATGGTCAAATGGGCAGATAAGTTACAGATGGAATTTAACCCTGAAAAGTGTGAGGTGATACACTTTGGAAGGAGTAATTTGACAAGGAAGTATTCAATGAATGGCATGACACTAGGAAGTTCTGAGGAACAAAGGGAACTTGGCGTGTGTATCCATAGGTCTCTGAAGGCATGTTAGTGAGGTGGTGAAAAAGGCGTATGGGACACTTGCCTTTATCAACCGAGACATAGATTACAAAAGTAGGGAGTTGTACAGAACCTTGGTGAGGCCACAGCTGGAGTACTGTGTGCAGCTCTGGTCGCCACATTATAGGAAGGGTGTGATTGCACCGGAGGGGGTGCAGAGGAGATTCACCTGGGATGAAACATTTAAGTTATGAAGAGAGGTTGGATAGACTTGGGTTGTTTTCGTTGGAGCAGAGAAGACTGAGGGGCGACCTGATCGAGATGTACAAGATTATGAGGGGCATGGATAGGGTGGATAGGGAGCAGCTGTTCCCTTTAGTTGAAGGGTCAGTCACGAGGGGACACAAGCTCAAGGCAAGGGGCAGGAGGTTTAGGGGGGATGTGAGGAAAAACTTTTTTTACCCAGAGGGTGGTGACGGTCTGGAATGTGCTGCCTGGGAGGGTGGTGGAGGCAGGTTGCCTCACATCCTTTAAAAAGTATCTGGATGAGCACTTGGCATGTCATAACATTCAAGGCTAGGGGCCAAGTGCTGGTAAATGGGATTAGGTAGGTAGGTCAGGTGTTTCTCACGTTGTCGGTGCAGACTCGATGGGCCGAAGGGCCTCTTCTGCACTGTGTGATTCTGTGATATGTGCTTCCAATCATTACGCACCAGTTGTGCATTGATGAAATGCTAGCCCTTGATGTTTATAAACATTAGGGGCTGCTACCATGGAGCCTGTACAGCCACATGAATGCAGTCTATTGCACACTGCACTCTTGGGAAGCCTGAGATGGTGGCGAAGCGGGTGAACCTTGCAGCCTGGCTATCTTCTTCAAAGCAAACCTGACATAATGATGGGCCTTCCTGTAAGGTCATCTGTGACCTCCTTTATGCATCGATGTGTTGAGGACCGCGAGATTTCACACAGGTGACCTGTGATCCCTGGAAAGACCCAGAGGCAAAGAAAGTGAGTGCTGCGGTCACCTTCAAAGCCACCGGCAGGGAATACCCTTATCTCCACATGGCATCAGGTCTTCACGAAGAATGTGACATATGTGATGTACCAGAGCTCGGGACAAGCGCAGACGTGCACGGCATTGCTTCTCACTCATTTGTAAATAGGAGACTCTTCTATGATAAACCCTAGGTCTGACGATTCACCTCCATTGTCTGGGTCTCTCCTCCTGACCCTCCTGTTCATGCTGTGACTCCTCTTGACCATGTCCCTCAAGCGTGGCCTCCTGCTGGAGCTGCACGCGGCTTCACCTCTCCCTTCCTCACCTCCTCCATTGCGTTAAGAACCTGACAAAGGCAACATTGAGCCCTGGATCCATATCTGCTTTTGCCTTATCTCTGAAAGGAAACATTGAAGACATTAATGATTCACAGGGCAAGAAAGTGAAGCTCAGAAGATGAAATGTGTGGAAACTGTAAGGATCCATAGTTTTCTTGCCCTACTTGCATGGTGGCTGATACCATCTTGTCCCTGAGACACTAGCACACACATTGAGGTGACCAAGATGGCATCGCAGGTATGTAACATCTTAAGCCCTGCATGGTTTGCTAATGTTTGATTGAAATGAGTGACCCAACCTAGCTCTGTGCTCCAGTCTCTCATGTGGCATATTAATGACCAATCATGGTCAATGAGTGGATGCCCTTTGGCCTGTTAGGAATGCCGAATCTGGTCAACGCGTGACAGGCTTTCAATGATGGAATGCCATATATGATGCAACTGTGCCTCCTTCACTATCGCCTGCATTCCCAAACTCTAAACTCCTATGTGTTGCTCTTGATATGCAGCGACTGTTATGTTAAGCCACTGAATCCTGAGTACGCCTTTAACAGTGCTAATGAAGTCATTTCACTGGCTTTCACCCTGAGGAGTCTTCCTCCTTTCTCTCTTAGCAGACTCCTGTTCACTTATGCGGCAACAACAAGTGAGAGGGCGACCCCAGAAAGGCCCACTTGTGTTCGCCCTTCCCAATCACAGTTCTCCCACAGCCTTCCTTCCCCATTGCCCACCTTGTGTTCATCATCCCCAGCCTTGCCTCACACCCCAACCCTGGTCGAAGTGCTAGTTCTTGAAAGTGGAGTTCTGTCTGACTACCACTGCACAGTGGTGTACAATGGTCTCAGCCACCAGCAGCAGAAAACCCCTCAAGTCCCTAACCTCAGCTGGTCATTGTCTGAAAGTGAAGGCCTGCATGAGTACCGCAGCACAGTGGCGTCCTTCGGGACAACGTAGGCAAAGAGCAGGAGCAGACCAACCCTACAGCCCAGCAATGTGGTGTTCATTTCAACAAGACCGGTGTAGTGCTATGGTAGTAGACTATGTATGTTGAAATCACCTCGAAGTTACGAATGAACTGAGGTCCGACTTGTGCATGGCCACCCCTTTTCAAACGGGTTTGAGGCCAACGTAATTTCCCACTGGCCTGATGCAAGATTGGAAGGCCTCGCAAGATTCCCTCAGGCAGCTGTTTTAATGAGCATTCATGAGATGTTAATGAAAATGCAAAAGGCATTCGCGCTACTAGTCAGCGGGATAACCGACCCACCATTAACCCGCCATCGGGAAAATTGCAAATTGTTTTTATGCCGGCAGATTTCTGACTTTTTGCCTGCTGCTGGATTCTCCTCTCTCGTCTGCCATGAAACCTGCCGCGGGCAGGATGGGAAAATTCCACCCAATGACTTTGGTCTTTTCCCCAGCCTATATTACAAGGGGAATGGAGTAGAAAAGCAGAGAAGTCTTGCTACAATTGTAGAGGGCATTGGTGAGACCACACCTAGAGAACAAGGAATTTTGGTCTCCTTACTTAAGGAGGAACATAATTGCATTGGAAGCAGTTCAGATAAGGTTCACGAGGTTGGTTCCTGGGATAAATGGGTTGTTTTATGAGCAAAGGTTGAGCAGGTTGGGCCTATGCTCATTGGAGGTTAGAAGAATGAGAGGTGACCTTACTGAAACATGTAAAATTTTGAGTGGGCTTGATATGGTAGATGCTGAGAGGATGTTTTCCCTCCTGGGGGAATCTAGAACTAGGGAGCATAGTCTAAAAATAAGGTGTCTCTCATTTAAGTTGGAGATTAGGAGGAATTTTTTCTCTCAGAGGGTTGTTAATCTTTGGATTTCACTCCCACAGAGAGCAGTGAAGGCTACGCCATTAAATATGTTCAAGGCTGAGTTACACAGATTGTTGATTTTTAAGGGAGTGAAGGGTATTGGGGGGCAGGCAGGAAAGTTCAGTTAAGGCCACAATTGGATCAGCCATGATCTTACTGATTGGCAAAGCAGCCTTGATGGGTCGAATATCCTACTCCTGCTCCTATTTCTTATGATCTTCTCAATATACAATTGGAGGAAATTTATGCTCATCCAGCACTAGATGTCGAAGAAGGAGCCTGATAATTTAATGACGGTGGAGTTGACAGAGGTGGTTATGCAGTAGAGCTGGATATCATTAGTATGCATGAGAAAACTGCTGCTGAGTTTTTGGATGATTTCACCGAGATGGTGCAAGATGTAAATGAGAAATTAGAGGGGGCTGAGAATAGATTCTTGGGGGACACCAGAGGTAACAGTGTGGGAGCAAAAAAGGAAGCAATTGCAGGTGATTCTCTGACTATAAGATGGATGAGAAAAGAATGAGGCTATTACAGTTTCATCCAGCTGGATGGCAATGGTGAGACATTGAGGATGGTATGGTCAACCATGTCAAAGGCTGCAGACAGATCGAGAAGGACAAGGAGGAACATAGGACTTAGAAGCAAGAGGGATCGTTTACCTTTGGTCAATGACATCAGATGTAATTTTTGACTTGTTAATTATCCTAGTACGAGTAGATGAGATTGATTAAAAATAAGCTTGATACAATTTGTAAAATGGGAACTGCTGGTGAGGTAGCCAGCTGAGTCATGCCTTTTATATTAGTTCATTCTAGGCTAAAGGGAAAAAGATAAACACTCCAAGTCAAAGTTTGCTCATTCAAAGAAACAGGCGGTAGTGTTATTGTCTTTTGTCAGTTAAAATGCAGAGACTGTTGTCAATGGAGGATTGAAATGCCGCCAGGATTGTGGTGATCCAGTGACCCTTCTGTTACAGAGTAGCTGTTCCTCACATCCCAGTTTGTTGCCCGTTATGCATTAGACTTCTGTGTTGAAGGGTTAAAAGACAACTTAAAGCCAACTGACTGTGGTAGGGGAGAGAAAATTTGAGGTTGCCTGAGGACATGAGCTGCATAAAACAGTTAGGACCTGTGGCATTACATGAAAGATAGGGCTGCAATGAGGTGCATGAGCAGTGACAGGGTTGGAGCTGCAGGAGTACAAGACTGACTTAATGTGAAGTGACAGGAACCTTTTGGATGACATTTGCTGGCTTAATATCAAAGCTGATTATGTTTTTAAAAAAATTACCACATAATTGTCCTTGATCAGTAACCAGCCAACTTTCAGTGAATACCATTTACAACGGCACTGCTGTGAGACAATTTCAATGTAGCAGTTAACCATTAAGGTAAACGTTACTAATATCAAAACAGTGGCCATGAAATTGGGTTGTAGCACCCTGGTGCCGGTGCTACAAAGCCCTGAAGAGAAATAATGGTAGCCAAAGTGCTCAGAAGGGTAGCGAGATACTCAAAGGTGCAGGGAACCATTGCCTGCATGCATGTCGCTCTGTGGATTCTGCATACAAACAGGGAGATGTACCAGAAGCACAATGACTACCACTCCATCAAAGCGCAGGTGGTGTGCGACTATGCACAGAACTTCATTGTGGTGAATGGCCGCCTCATCCTGCGGCAGTCAACCGTCCCCACAATCTTTGATCCACAAAGAAGAAATAGAAGCTGGCTGCTTGGTAACAAAAGATACACCTGGCTCATGACCCCTTTCTGCGACCTGACTACATCTGCCTACAGCATCATTGAGCAAACCATCGACATCCTGAAACAATGGTCCCGCTGCCTGGACCACTCAGGGGAGCCCTCCAATTCTCACCGTAGTGGGTGTTCAAATTGGCAGTAGTCTGTTGCGTCCTCCACAACCTCTCTGCTATGAGGTTGCAGCCCATCTTCAACGCCCGCCTTGGGAGAGGGAGGAAAAGCAGACATTTAGGACCCCTTTCACTCTAGATAGGTTATCTGTGAGTGGTTACTGAGTCTCCAGTTCCCCTAATACATCATCCCATCATCACCATTGCTCCACAATTTCCCACCTTTCAACCTATCTGCTATGTACTATCACACCTGCTTGGCCTAAATCTTGAAATAAAAGCCACCAACAAAAAACCTTTTCTGAACATCTTTATTCAACAATACATCCAGTAATACTACAAATCTGCACCGTTCACCCTTGCATATTCCGTGCCTGCATTGTGGGTTGCTTTGCCTGGCTTGGAGCTCCTATACAATACTACTCAAGTGACTGCAGCATGGCTGATGGAAGGCTGCTGACTTTCACTGGGAGAGGCTGCAGATGACTCCTCAGGACAACTTTGAGCAGCTCATGGTTGTGAGTGTCTGACTTCAGATTGCCTCGGTATGAATAGCAGCCGTCTGTGTTGGCCCACTGATAGGCAACAGCAGAGGCACTAGCAGAGTGGCAGTGACGGGAGCATGAATGTTGTCCTTCTGAGAGAGGACAGCAGGTCCATGCTCCACCTTGTCACTGTTACCCCCTCATTATTGCACCTCAGCAACCCTCATAGTCTAATGGGGGGCAGATTGCTGCCATGAGAACCTGCGAGCCTCTTTGAACAGAGAGATCCCCAGCCATGAAGGCAGCTGTCTGAGCCTGCATTGGACCAAGCCGGGCTTGCATGGCCACAAGCAGGGATCACTTGATCAGTGAAGTGATGAAAGGGGTCATCAACAGTGCTATCAAGCAGCATTTGCTTAGCAATAGCCTGCTAACTGATGCTCAGTTTGGGTTCCCAGGGTCACTCAGCTTCTGACCTCATTACAGCCTTGGTTCAAACATGGACAAAAGAGCTGAACTCCAGAGGTGAGGTGAGATTGACTGTCCTTGACATCAAGGCAGTATTCGACCATGTGGCATCAAGGAGCCCTAGCAAAAGTCAATGGGAATCAGGGGGAAAACTCTCTGCTGATTGGAGTCATACCTAGCACAAAGGAAGATGATTGTGGTTGCTGGAGGTGAATCGTCTCAGCTCCAGGACATCACTGCAGGAGCTCCTCAGGGTAGTGTCCTAGGCCCAACCATCTTCAGCTGCTTCATCAATGACCGTCGTTCCATCAGAAGCTCAGAAGTGGGGATGTTCACTGATGATTGCACAATGTTCAGTACCATTTGCTACTCCTCAGATACTGAAGTAGTCTATGTCGAAATGCAGCAAGACCTGGACAATATCCAGACTTGGGCTAACATGTGGCAAGTAACATTCGTGCCACATAAATGCCAGGCAACGACTATCTCCAATAAGAGAGAACCTAACTATTACCCCTTTTCATTCAATGGCATTACCATCATTGAATCCCCCACTATCAACATCCTGGGGGTTACTATTGACCAGAAATTGAACTGGACTAGCCATATAAATACTGTGGCTACAAAAGCAGGTCAGAGGCTAGGAATCTTGTCGTGAGTACCTCACCTCCTGACTTCCCAAAGCCTGTCCACTATCTACAAGGCACAAGTCAGGTGTATGATGGAAAATTCTCCACCGCCTGGATGAGTACAGCTCCAACAGCACTGAAGAAGCTTGGCACCGAACAGGACAAAGCAGCCTACTTGATTGGCACACTTCCACAAACATTCACTCTCTTCACCAATGACAAACAGTAGCAGCAGTGTGTACCATCTACAAGATGCACTGCAGAAGCTCACCAAGGCTCGTTAGGCAGCACCTTCCAAACCTACAACCACTATCACCTAGAAGGACAAGGGTAGCAGATAGATGGGAACGCCACCACCTGCAAGTTCCCCCCCAAGCCACTTCCTGTCCTGACTTGGAAATATATCGCCATTCCTTCACTGTAACTGGGTCAAAATCCTGGAACTCCCTCCCTAACAGCACTGTGGGTGTGCCTACACCACATGGACTGCAGCGATTCAAGAATGCAGCTCACCACCACCTTCTCAAGGGCAGTTAGGGATGGGCAATAAATGCTGGCTTAGCCAACAACTCCATGTCATGTTAATGAATAAACAAAAATCTCAGTCTGAGCTACATTTGTAGCACTGAGACATGGTGATTTCTGCCTGGAAGCTGAGACTGCATCACAGGTGAGTCCACAAGTGCTGCCATTGATTTGGCCACCAGTTCCAAACTCTCTGATAGGTCTCCTTATCTAAGAAAGGATACACTTGCCATAGAGGGAGTGCAACGGAGGTTCACCCAGACTAATCCCTAGGATGGTAGGATTGTCTAATGAGGAGAGACTGAGGAAACTGGACCTGTATTCTCTAAAGTTTTGAAGAATGAGAGGTGATCTCATTGAAACTTACAAAATTCTTACAGCACATGACAGGGTATATGTGGGTAGGATGTTTCCCCCAGCTGGTGAGTTTAAAACCAGGGGACACAGTCTCAGAATAAGGGGCAGGCCATTTAAGACTGAGACGAGGAGCAATTTCTTCACTCAGAGGGTGGTGGATCTTTAGAATTCTCGACCCCAAAGGGCTTTGGAGACTCAGTCATTGATCATGTTCAAGATAGAAATCGATAGATTTCTGGATACTAATCACATCAAGGGATATGGGGAAAGTGGTGAAAAATGGCGTAAGAGGTAGATGATCAGCCATGATCTGTTTGAATGGCGGAGCAGGCTCTACGGCTGAATGACCTACTCCTGCTCCTATGTTCCTATCAAGTCTGGAGCATCAGTGCAGAAGCGGGGTTAATGTTTCAGGTTGATGACTTTTCATCAGAACCTGATGAAAAAGCATCCACCTAAAATGTTAACTCTTTTTCTTTTTCCACTGATGCTGCAGGTCTACTGAGCGTATGCGCAGATCTACAGCATCTGTAGAGTTTTGTTTGTTTATTAAAGTAAACTTTATGTGAGGGTGACTTTTTTATTTCTCCCTTATATTTGGATGTTATTATCTTGCTGCTCAAGATTCTGCTCTCAGACAGAGCAGTGGACTTTTGTTTTATTTATTCATTCTCAGGGTACCAGTGTTGTTAGCTCAGCCGACATTTTACCACTTATTCCTGGTTGCCCTTGAGAAGTGATAATGGACCTTCCCTGTGATCTACAGTTATCCAAGTGATGAAGATGCTCCCACAATTCCGTTAAGCAGGGAGTTTCAGGATTTTGACTCAGAAATAATGAAGAAATGGTGACATATGTCCAGGTTGAGATGGTGTATGACTTGGAGGAGAAGCTGAAGCTGATGGTGGTCCAATGTACCTTCTGTGTTTGTCCTTCCAAGCTGGTGGAGATTGCAGGTTTGAGAAGCACTGCCAAAGACGTTTGGCAACTTGCTAATCAAAGTTGCTAATCAAGTGGACTACCTTTTCCTGGATAGTGTTGAGCTTCTGGAGTGTTGTTGCAGCTACACCCATTTACACAAACGGAGAGTAGTCTATCACACTCTTGACTTTCGCATTGTAGAAGCTAGGGAGGTTTTGGAGAATCAGGAGGTGAGCAATTCTCCACAGAGCTTCTTAGTTGCTCAAGCAGCCACGGCATATATGTGGCTGGTCCGGCTGTGTTTCTAGTCAATGGTGACCTTCCCCCAGGATATTGATAAGGGCTTCAGCATTGTAAAGCCTTTGAAAATTAAGGAAAGGTGATGAGATGCTCTCCTGTGGGAGATGGTTATTGCCTAACACATGTATGGTGTGAGTGTTACTTACCACTTATCAGCCTAAACCTGTGTGTTGTGCAAATCTTGCTACATGTGGGCATGGATTACTTCATTCCTTTAGGACTTGTGAAAGGAACTGAATGCTGTGAAGTAATCAGCGAATAGCCTCACTTTTGACCTTATGAAAGAGCGAAGGTCATTGGTGAAGGGAGTACCAAGCAGCAGGGACATGTGTATAATATTAACAATTCAGGAGGCTGCTGCTATACTTGGCCAACAAGAATGTCTGTGCAAGTGACAGCAGTGCCATACAGCTTGAAGACCACTGGCCATAACTGACTTTGATGGAAACTCGTTGGAGCACACACCAAATGGATCTCCAGTGATGCCACAATCCCGTTAGGCTGCGGTAGAATCCTGCGGCCATGCTGCAAACAAACCACGAGCATAAAGGTTAAGCACCACATAAATCACTCAGACAACACAAAATGGTTGAAATAAATGGACAGCTCTTGATTTGTATATTGCATTATGGGTTTATTTGTCACTTGTGAGAATAAAAAAATGGGAATGGTGGTATTGAAGGAACTACTCAGGAAAGTCTTGATGGTGATTTGGAGAGGTTACTTTGCATACCTGCATTGCAGGAGATTGAAGGGCCACTTCTATTGCTTGCTTATTGGAACATATTTGGGATTAATGCTTAGCTTGCTAGCTTTCTTTGCTATATTGTTGTTTCTGTAGTTAACTCTTTGTTCTCATTTTCACCCTGCTAGCTTGCTATGAATTTGGAATCTTTTTATGTAAAAGCTACTTTGTAAGGCTTCTGGTAATTTGTAGACTGGCACCAGTTTAAAAGTGTCCATACAGTTTACCAAAGATTGTAAAAACCCAGCTGATTCACGAATATCCTTCACAGAAAGGAACCTGCCACCTCTGCCCACACAACGTGAGTCCCACACAACGTGGTCAAAATGTCTGCTGAAGTGGTCTAGTCAGCCACTTTGTTGCCAAAAATAAATGACAGGGATACTGGGAATGAACAATAAATATGGTCTTAGTAGCATTGCTCACATCCTCAGAACAAGTAAAGCTTAAAGATCTGTTCTGCCGACACTAACAATCTCAGTACAGCTAATCCATGAAATCGACATACAGCACCAGCAAACTACTTCTCCCTGCCAGCAATTTTGCAGTGTGTGATAACAACAGGTTAAAGCACACTGCTCCTCATTCTTGAAGTTCCAGGCAATAGGTTCAGGGTAATTTCATATTTCCCACAGGTTTTGTTAAATCTTTCATTAATACCTATTCCAGTTTATTGGACATGATGAAAAAAAAGGAGTCTATGTATCATATATTTCTGCAGATTAATCTTAGACCTTCTTGCTAGCAAGATTTACTAGCAAGGGGGATAAATCACTCATCAGACTCTGACAGCCTCACACACTAATCATTCGTTTTCCTACAGGTTGTACGGTAAGAATATGTGTCACTGAGATCAGACACTGATAAATGCACCACGACTTTTTGTTGCTAATTTGACTTGTGACTTTTGCTGACGAATGAAACTTTCTTTCTTGCAAACCTTGGCTGATTCTTGATGTGATGTTTCATCAATTAGTCTACTTCTCGATTAGACATATTTGGAATAGACAAGCTGTGTGATTTATATACGGGAATGAGTTATTTTTTATTAAAAAATTGCTTTTCTAACTAATGTTGTATTATCATGCCATTACTGTGTCAATCAGTGTAGCTCGCCAGAAAGTTCTTCCCATTAAATATTGGTGACCTCAGCTTGCAGTTGATTGGGAAAACACAACCAAAATTAAATTAGACCCATCAATTATAGACCCTACATAAAAACCCACACCCCAGCTGAGAAATTTCATAATGATGTAACCATATCTGGAAGAAACAACAATGGAATAGGGTTGTACTGGTTTACTTAAGAAAAAGACCTGTGTGATTGGATGACAGATTTTGGATTACATAAAGAATTTGGTTGCACACTCACGGAGTTACAGTCTTTTTTAAGAAAGAAGTTTGGCTGGTTGGCTGAAAATTCAAATGTCACTTTGATTTTCCTTTTTTTGTAGATTAAGAGTCTGCCAATTGTGAAGTGTAAAAAATATTGTTAAGGTATTCAAAATTAATTCCAGCTTTTTTTTTACTGTAAAAATTCAGAGTTTCGAAGAGAATATGATCTCAGATACCCTCTATCCATCAGACATACATTGAGTTGGCATGGAGGGTGTCCTTTGAAAGAACTGTACACAATTCCAAATGTGTTGCTGAGAGATTTGACTAAAATAACCCAATGAGCAATAAGTGCGTTTGAATCCCCTATTTGCCATGAGCCATTTTCTAAAAAATGTAACTTTTTCCCCCAGTACCTGATTATATGCTGCTATTGGGAGAGAATAAAGATTTTTTTTTCTCTGGTTTTGAAATCCAGGAAAGATGTATAATCTTAAAATTAGAGCTTCGGTCATTTTTGAGTTAAATCAGTAAGCACTTTATCAGACAAAGGGTAAGAGAAATATGGAACTCTCCCCTCAAAAGGCCGTAGTTTCTGGATCAACTGAAAGTTTCAGGAATGAGGTTATCTTTTTTTGCTAGGTAAAGCTATTAAGGTGTATGGAACAAAGGCAGGTGAATGCTGAGGTGCAGTTCAGCCATGCTCTAATTGAATGGCGGAACAAGCTCGAGGAGCTGAACAGTCTACTTCTGTTCTTATAAATAGGAAAATCACACACGCCCATTCAATGAGTTACTGTCTTTGTTTAACATTGGTTAGAATACTGTGTCTCTTAAGTTAGGTAAACTGGTTTTACATTGTGCTTATTCTCATGTTAACACTACCAGACCCTAATGTGTGGGTCCTGTGTAAATGATTTCACTGCCTCAGTGACAGTGAATCTGGTAGGTGAACAAGAAAGAAGAAGAGACCTCAAGATGTACTTGCTGAGAGCCCATGGCACCAACATAGTACTAAAGCAATATGAAAACAACATAGCTCCATCACATAATTCCAGATACATCACAAGTGCCAACAGCGAAAAGCTAATATTGCACCTTTTCTTAAGTAAACTTATTAATATATTTTAATTACTGTGAATTCAATCGCTGAATCAAAATCCAGCTGGTAGCTGCTTTTAATTGACTCCCCTTGTTTTAAAGCTGCTGCTTATACTCGTACCCGCACATGTGACTATTTACGTAATAAATTGTTGGCCGATTTCAAGTGTGAGTTGGCAGTGATGCTGCGTAGTCCTCTAGGGAGTCTGCTGTGGCAGTGGTGCCAGTTTTACTCCATAATCAAACATAAAAGTCGCACCCTCTACTTACCAAAGTAGGCATCTCCTGAAATCCTCCAGCACAGTTACTAAAATACATCAGTACATATGAGAAATGCTGAACCACACTCACCAAAATATGCCAAGTATGTCAATAAACCCATGAATAACCCACCCAAATATACCAGAACGTTCATCAGCAATATATTCCCTCCCCACAAATAAATTGTATGTAAATAATTCTTTGTTTCTGTATTTTTCAATTGGGAAAGTCATTTAAGGAAAAAGACCCATGTTGGAGGACATCAACGATGTTGACAATAGTAGAAGGGAAGATGAGATGAACTCAGCAGTCATAGTGATGCTGAGCTTGCATTTTAAATGTCTGTAAATTGTATTAGAAGGGTAAGGAGATTCTGGGAAAGGATTAGTTAACTAGGATGAGCAGGAGACTTTGCAGTGAGCTTTGACATCAACACACCCTGCATGAAGTACTGACAATATCCCAGTCTTGATGAACTTGGGCTTTATCGGTGAAGGGTCTGACATCTGGCACCAAACCAATAGAGCCACTAAGATAAAAGCAAAATACTGTGGATGCTGGAAATCTGAAACAAAAACAAAAATAGCTGGAAAAACTCAGCAGGTCTGACAGCATCTGTGGAAAGGAAGACAGAGTTAACATTTTGAGTCCGTGTGACTCTTCTGATGAGTCAGAATCAGAGGGTCATACGGACTCGAAACATTAACTCTGTCTTCCTTCCCACAGATGCTGTCAGACCTACTGAGTTTTTCCAGCTATTTTTGTTTTTGTTTGCAATAGTGCCACTATCTTGCTTTGATTAAATTTTCGTGTGAAATCTAATATGTATGTTACTAAATTACTAAGGGGTTAAGTAATGTGAAAAATTTGCAGGACCTTACACAATGTTTTTCTTTCTTTTGTCTTCAATTGTTCCTCTTCTAGGTATATGGACCAATGCTGACACGATACATGGAACTAGAAAAGTTGGTGCAGAATAAATGCTGAACAATGAAGAGCAACCTGTGTAATCCTAGAATCATAGGATCTTATGGAATCGAAGGAGGCCATTCAGCCTGTCATGCTTGTGCTGTGTCTTTGAAAGAGTTGCTCAATATAGATGCACACAACAGCTTGTTGATTGTCCCCATAACCCTGCAAATTAGTTCTCTTCAAGTATGTGTCCAATTGCCTTTTAAAAGTTCCTATGGCATTTGATTCCACCATCCCTTTAAATAATATGTTCTAGATCTCCTTGTGAAGACATGACTCCTCATTTCCCCATCTAGCCTTAATTCTAGGACCTCTGGTTAATGACCCACTTGCCTGAGAATATAGTTTCTCCCTACTGTCTCTAGCAAAACTCATAATTTTGAACCTCTGTTAGGTCTCCCCTTAATCTTCGTTGCTCAAAAGACAACAATCCCATCTTTCCCAGCCTCTCCACAGAACTGATTCCGCTTCTTGCTTGGTGTCATGCTGGTGAACCTCTTCAGTGTCATTTCCAGAGCTTAGAAATCCCTCCTAAGGTGTGTGCCCAGAATTCTACACGATACTTCAATTAAGACAGAGATTTGTAAATGTTTCGAATGACTTCATTATTTTTGTATTCAGTGCCACTTTTTACAAAGCCAAAAATTCCAGACACTTTTTAACCACAGATATCAACTTGCCCTGATACCTTGAAAGATTTGTGAATATGCATCCCCAGGTCTCTCTGCTCTTACACCCTCCCCAAAATAGTACCATTTAGATTAAACTGTCTCTCCATGTTGTTTCTCTTGTACTTAACCGCATTAAATCATCACCATGTATCTGCCCATTTCACCAGTCTGTCTAAGTCTTCCTGAAGGCTGCTGCTATACTGCTCACTATTTACTATATTATCAAGTCTTGAGTCATCCGCAAACCACAAGATCATAACCCACTACATCCAAGTTTAGGTCACTTAGATATAATGAATTGATTGACAGGGCAGAGAATTCAACACCAATATACTCGGATCATAATGTAATTTTCTGTAAATGGTATATTTTTCCCTGCAATGTCTTGATAATTTCTCGTATTTTCCTGTGCCTAGTGTAGAATAAATGGCTTTACGATGTTACTTTAAACAGTAAAGAAATCCAAATGTTATATATAGTTAAGGCTGGCGTAACTAATTAACACAGGTTAGTGTCAGGAGTAATTCATTGAGTGTATTCAGCTGAATGACCTGATTCTGTGCTGTTTATTCTATATAATTTAGTGAATCAGTATTCTGTTTCATGCTACTCGTCATTTCAGCTTTAAAATCACACCCACACATTTGGGTGTATTGATTGAAATTTGAATTGGTAACAAGGTAGCTAGACATCAGGATTATTACCAGAATAATGAAGGGGGCTGTTAGAATAATTATTTTTGCACAAGCCATTAGATCTTGGTCTGCTTTATCACAACCGGCTAGGGAGACAGATGAGACAAAGATTTGCAGCCCTTCCATCAGATTCCTGTGAAATTACAGAAAATTAAGTTGTGACTCAAATATCCTCAGAGATTTTGGTCTGGACTTTTGGGGGACGGAGATTCCCCACATCCCAAACAAGGACATTGACTCAGGTAGGAGCATAGCACAGGAGTTGACTTTCAAAGGCCTACCAGGTGCTTGGAGGTGGTGGTTGGGGGAGGGGTGCAGGTGGGGGGCTCATTTTGGGGCTCCTATGCCAGGAATGGAGCTTGGACCCACCCCCTCCCCCTACACCACCCTCCAGTCTTGAAGGGGTTGGTTTGTGACACAGGAATTTTTTGATAATCCCATTACAAATTGGACCGAGAAAACAACTGTCATCTTGTCAGAGTGGAGTTTACTCCAGGGTCACAACAGTACTGTGCCAGGATTGCTGCCCCATGCATTGCAATTGTGAAAGGGCATAGGGCGGGTTGACATTAATATAAACCTGTACTTCCAGCTCTCTACTACCCATGCAGCCTGAAAAGCCAGGGCCTGCCCCCCGCCACTGGGGATTTGTTGCTCTGATTCTCCCTGGCTGTGGCCCCTTAGGAAACATGAACAATCAGAAACATTTTGTTTTAAATGTAATCTCTGTTTGGAGGTTCATGTCAGGTTCCTGACCTGGACTCCTTGGTGGGGCCCACTTTTGCTCTTTTGGAAGCCAGAGTACCTCTGGAGGCCAGAATGCCAAGTGAAATACACAAAGCCCCAACTGAGCCAGACCAGTGTGGAATCCAGATATTAAACATCGCCTCTCCTGGCTCTGGACACCTCCCATTTCTCTTCCACAGAACGTTATGAATGTTATAACACCCAATGACAATTGTATTTTAAGTGGAAGACTGAGCAGGCTGGAAAAATGAGAGGGAAAGTAGAAACCTGGTGCAACCAAACCTGTTTGTGGGCTTCACTGGCATTTATTGCCCATCCCTAGTTGCCCTTGAGAAGGTGGTGGTGAGCTGCCTTCTTGAATTGCTGCAGCTCATGTGGTGTAAGTACACCCATAGTGCTGTTAGGAAGGGAGTTCTAAGATTTTGACCCAGCAACAGTGAAAGAATGGAGATATATTCCCAAGTCAGGATGGTGAGTGACTTGAAGGGGAACTTCCAGCTGCTGCTGTTCCCATGTATCTGCTGCCCTTGTCCTTCTAGATGGTAGTGGTTGTTGGTTTGGAAGGTGCTGTCTAAGAAGCCTTGGTGAATTCTGGCAGTGCATCTTGTAGATGGTACACACTGCTGCAACTGTACGTTGGTGGGGGAGGGAGTGAATGAGGTTGTGGTATCAATCAAGCGGGCTGTGTTGTGCTGGATGGTGTCAAGCTTTATGAGTGTTGGGAGATGCACTCATCCAGGTAAGTGAGAGTAGATGGTGGTCAGGGTTTGGGGAGTCAGGAGGTGAGTTACTTGCTGCAGGATTCCTAGCCATAGTGTTTATATGGCTAGTCCAGTTCAGTTTCTGGTCAATGGAAATCCCCAGGATGTTGATAGTGGGGGATTCAGTGATGGTAATGCCATTAAACATCAAGGGGCGATGGTTAAATTCTCTCTTATTGGAGATGGTCAATGTTACTTGCCACTTGTCAGCCCAAGTCTGGATATTGTCCTGGTCTTGCTGCTTTTGGACATGGACTGCTTCAGTATCTGAGGAGTCGCAAATGGTGCTGAACGTTGTGCAATCATCAGTGAACATCTTGTAGATGCTACACACTGCTGCTGTTGTGTGTTGGTGGCAGATGGATTGAATGTTTGTGGATGTGGTGCCAATCAAGCGGACTGCTTTGTCCTGGACAGTGTCCAGCTTCTTCAGTGTTGTAGGAGCTGCACTCATCCAGCCAAGTGGGGAGTATTCCATCACACTCCCATCATGAACCAGGTGCCTGCCTTTCAAGAACACAAGAGTGGGGGCAATAATAAGCCATGAAGGATTGTTGGAAAAAGATAAAGATTTCCGGTCTTGCGGTCTTGGGGAACAAATAAGTCAGTATGAGAGACTTTGATGCATTTGAGTTCAACACAGTGATAACACAAGGAGGAAATAGAAAATAGATTGTCATTAGATAGGAAATGGAAGAGGAAAAGCTTTTACTTCTATCTTGGAATAGCTTGTCATTTGGTAAGTGACTCCTTCAGGAATTGGGAGAAGTGTTTGGAGAATTTTGTTATAGTTGTGAGCAGTGTTCCAATCTTGAGCAGATGTGGGCTTTATAAAAAGTTGAGAAGTAACTGGTATAGAAGTGGAAATGAGCTCCTTTACGACCAGAAGAGGTAAAGTGAACTGCATTCATGATCATAGAAAAGATGTTAGCTTCACTTTTTCTACACAACACTGCATGATATAAATTAATTATTTTACTACTTAATTATGACTTATGAGTAATTATTTTAAAACAATGCCATTAATTGCATGCCGGTTGGTTCAGTCAATACTTGCGACTCTTAATGTGAGGGTGGTGGGTTCCAGCCCCACGTTGGGTGTCATGTTTTTTGGCAGGAGAATGGCGCTCAGAAAGCCGGCACAAACATGATGGGCCAAATGGCCTCCTTCTGAGCTGTAACCATTCTATGATTCTGTGAATTCATAATCCAAACATTTAAAAAATATCTAAGATATGTAAATTCTAATTTGAGTTGCATTCTGAAACTAAACACACGGTAGGGAATGGGCAGCTTGTCTAAATTGGATAGCTGCCAAAAATGGACATGGGAATCGCTATGTAGTATTAACTCACACCAATTGATTGAAATGCAGGCAGCTCGCCAACTTGGTATTGGCTTTTGATTATAATGAGTTCTGCATGCAGACAGTGCTAATAGCACTGCTCATTGGCCGCATGCATTAGCCAAGGTAAGTCTGGGTGGAAACGGTGGAGAGATGCCCTGCATCCACAGAGGGGAAGGAGCCTTCTCCAAACACACACTGATTTGGAATGTATATTTTTTATTTGTTTTTTTTCCCCATTGTTGTGATGGCCGGTATCAGAGGGAAGCGAAGGTGTGAGACTGTTGGCAAATGAGGAATTTGAGTAGTGATATCACACTCGAATTAGTTCTTCAGGGACAGTCTGGACAAAAATGAGCTGCCTAGGTAGCCGCCTCCCTTTCTCTTCTTCCTCCTCTTCCTTCCCTTCCTTCTTTTCTCTCTACTAACAGCTTGTCCTGCACTGCACGGTCCCTGCTCATTCTCCTAGTCAAGCTGTATTCTAAGGGAAATGCCTACTCGTTCACCCATATCTGGGAGCAACTGATTTGTGCAGAAGCCATGAATTCAGCAAAATGCCCTTCATCACTTGTCATGCCAGACCACACCAAACAGTTGTAAATCCTGAAGAAATCAAGCAGTGAGTAACCTGTAAGTAGTTGATGATTCCTTTATGTAGCAGTTGGTGGGGTTCCTTGCTGCTTATTGCGTGTTCAGCATTAAGAGAGAGTGCCAGCTGGTGTATTGAGCTCCAAAGTGGTATCGATGGGATCAAGTTATTGTTGCAGGCTGATTGGCATTAAGACTACCTGCTCCGCTTATCTCTGGAGAATGTTAGCTGTGTGCACGCTATGGCCCTCACCAAGGTGTCATCCAGAATGATGTGCAACAGAAACGTGCATGCACAGTCTCGCGTGCCATTTTGCTCTGTGAACAGGAGCCACAGCACCCAAATAACAGGCACTATCGAGCCCATTAGCACCCACTGTCTTCACAAAGATAGTGTTTTTGACCATAATATATTTTGGAGGCAGAGATAACATCTGGTACTGTAATAATTAATCATCACAAGAATATCAAATGCAAATGATGCAGCGTTGTGTTTTAATGATTTATAATGTCATATTTATAAACAAATGTTTGCAACACACTACTTTACAAACACAATTCTCTTTGACATGCTGTTGAAGCTTTTCATCTTGCACTCATCAAGACAGATTCGCAAGAATACCAAATCTCAAAGGGAACAACAATTTTTACTGCATGAGTAGAGGATGCTAATTGGTTGAGTGGACTCTGATTGGTAGAGACGTTGCCATGGAGAATAAACCAGGGAGCCATTAACTGCCAAGCTTTTGTTTGGCAACAAAAGCAGGTCGACACGGATTGCCAAGGGGAATGAACCAGGGAATGGCCATCCCCCAAGCTTTGGTTTAGTTGAAAACTGCGCAATGCATGGAAACTTTCTTTCTATTTTCAAAGGACAGGGTTCTGTGTGTAAATATATGTAGCTTCTGGCCTTTGTAAGAAAGCTACACTACGAGCCCAACTGAAAAATTTAAATTGGTTGTCAGCGTAATTCCTAACACAATCAGGATTGTTTAGTAAGCATTTCCAATTGTGGAATCACATCCAATGTAGGACACTATGGCCTGAGTTTTGCAAGCTTGGGCTGATTGAGTACGGTTAGTACTTTGCCTGTGGGGAACAGCCGAATGGACATGCTGTTTGATACAATCCACCAGCTGTTGGGATGCATGGCCTATATATCTGGCATCACACCAGCACTGAAATTCACTAGAACTCGGAGGTGAGTGCACAGTAACATTGCACAGTGCTTGCAAGGGTCGCCTGTTGGACCTTAATGTTGAGGCGCTGCTCATTCTGGCGAGGGCAGAAGCAAGTCACATTTTCCCAGCTGGCTGACAGTGCACTCCGGTGGGGGAGCAAGGACTGCGCTCCAGTTGAGGCAAGATGGGGGGTGGGGCAAGGGCTGCATTACGGTTGAGGTGAGTTGGGGGTGGGCCAAGGGCTGCAGTGTGGTTGATGGTAGTGCACAAGCAGGTGCGGGAGGTGGGATGGGTGGGGGGGGGGGGTGGGGGGGGGGAAGCTGCCATGCATTGGGGAAACCTTGTATGAAGTGACCATTCCTCCACAGCTGAGACAGTTCAGACACAGCTACATTAATGTGCTTGGAGCCGGGCCTCTGGCTTACCTGCCCACTCAAGCAACTCAGAAGCATGAAAGTTTCACCAAATGCTCCAGAGCTTTTCACTGCTTGAGCACAGACTGCAAACTAATGAACATTTTAATGGACTGCAGAACAATTGAATGACTGCACACGTTGTACAATCTCCTTGCTAAAGCTGGAAATGGAGTCTGGTGACCCAGCTTAATGGCTTACAGAGAACGGAGACAAAGGAGAAGAAAGCAACAGAGGCACCTTGCTGGGCAGAGGGAGGAGTAGCACCCTCAGGAAGAAGGGGCGTCTGGGACTCTGGAGCATGCCGCTGAAGAGCTACAGTGAGCCATTGATGGTTGGCGCCTAGCTAGACCCAGCGTTTACAGATGGCGCTTGTCATTCCTGCAAATGACCAAGAACCAGTGTCACCAAAGACTGTGCATGCCCAGGGACCTGGTTGGTCATGTCTGCTACCTGCTGCAGGATTTGGCGCCACGGGGCATGGAGGGCATTTGCTGCCAATGGCTGTGAAAGTGACTGCAGCACTCAATTTTTATGCCAGTGGCTCCTTTCAGGGTTCCACAGATGACCTTTGAGGGATATCACAAGTCTCCACATACAAATGCATCCATGAGGTCCTGGACACCATCTTCGCAAAGGCATGCAACTTTGTGCAATTCACCCAGGATCAGGAAAGCCAGGATGTAAGAGTGCTTGGATTTGCCCAGATATTAGGTTTTTGATGGGTATAAGGTGCCATCGATTGCATCTGCTTGGTGCTTACACAATCAACTATGTCAACTGCAAGAGCTTTCACTTGCTGAATGTGCAGCTGGTGTGCGACTGTTACAAACACATCCTGCAGGTCTGTGCACAGTCCCCAGGGAGTGTCCATGACTCCTACATTCTTAGTAGGTCTTCCAGGGTCCACAGAAGCTGCAGTGCTGGCTCCTTGGAGACAAGTGCTACCTCTAGAGGACATGGCTGATGATTCCCGTGTGGCAGCTCAAAGTGCAGCAGACAGAAGGTAGAATGAGGCTCATGCTGCAACTCACACCTTGGTGGAGCAAGCCATCAGGATGTTGAAAATGAGGTTCCTGGACTGGTCTGGTGGGGCCCTGCAACACCATCCACAGAGGGAGTCACGCATCATCATTGCCCACTGCGCCCTTTACACAAACACTACTGTAAGACCATAAGAAGCAGGAGCAGAAGTAGGCCATTCAGCCCATTGAGTCTGCTCCGCCATCCAATGAGATCATGGCTGATCTGATAATCCTCAACTCCACTTTCCTGCCTTTTCCTCATAACCCTTGATTCCCCTACTGATTGGGAAATTTGTCTATCTCAGCCTTGGATATACTGAACAACCCAGCCTCTACAGCTCTCTGTGGTAAAGAATTCCACAGATTCACTACCCTCTTGAGAGAAGAAATTCCTCCTCATCTCTGTCTTAAATGGCCGACCCCTTCCGGGGGTTCCGCCCAATGTCATCCCATGTCATTTTACGCATTGGCGAGTGGGACTGTCCCCTGACCAACGGCAAAATTCTGCCCTCTGTCTTTGAGCTAGCCAATCATCTATCCATGCTAATATACTACCCCAACGACACGGGCTCTTATCTTATTAAGTAGCCTTATGTGTGGTACCTTATCAAAAGCCTTTTGGAAGTCCAAATATATTACATCTACTGGTTAACCTTTATCTATCCTGCTTGTTCCCTCCTCAAAGAATTCTAATAAGTTTGTCAGGCATGATTTCCCCTTCATGAAGCCATGCTGACTCTGCTTGATTATATTATGCATTTCTAAATGCTCTGCTATTACATCCTTTATAATAGACTCTTAAAATTTTCCCAATGGCGGATGTTAACCTAACTGGCCTATAGTTAGCTTCTTTTTGTTTCCCTCACTTTTTGAATAAGGGTGTTGGCAGTTTTCCAATCTTCTGGGACTTTTCCAGAATCTAAGGATTCTTGGAAGATTACGACTAGTGCATCCACTATCTTTGTAGCTACTTCCTTTAATATCCTAGGATGCAGCCCATCAGGGTAGGGGACTTATCAGCCTTTAGCCCCATTAGTTTCCCTGGTGCATTTTCTCTGGTGATAGTTATTGTATTCATTTCCTTCACCCCTTTTGCCCCTTTATTTTTGGAATGCTATTAGTGTCTTCTACCAAAAAGACTGATGCAAAGTATTTATTCAACTCCTCTGTCATTTCCTGGTGCCCCATTATTATTTCCCCAGCCTCATTCTCTGAGGGGCCTATGTCAATTTGGCCTCTTTATATATTTAAAGAAGCTCTTATTGTCCATTTTATACTAGTTGCTAGTTATTTTCTCCCTCTTTATTTTTTTTGTCATCTTATGTTGGTTTTTAAAACTTCCCCAGTCCCCTGGGCTTACCACTAATTTTTGCCACATTGCATATTTTTTCTTTCAATTTGATAATATCCTTAACTTCCTTGGTTAACCATGAATAGTTTATTCCCTTCCTAGAATCCTTCTTCGTCACTGGATTATATCTTTGTTGTGAGTCATGAACTATTTTCTTAAACGTCTGCCATTGTTCATCAACCGACTTTTATGCTAAACTCCTCTCCCAGCCAACTCTGCCCTCATTTCTTTTTAATTGCCCTTATTTAAGTTTAGCACAGTTGTTTCTGACCCAAGTTTCTCACTCTCAAACTGAATGCTAAATTCTACCATGTTATGGTCACTGTTTCCTAGGGGATCTTTTACTCTGCGATCCTTTATTAAACGTGCCTCATTAAACATTACCAGATCCAAAATAGCCTGATCCCTGGTTGGATCCACAACATATTGTTCTAGGAAACTGTTCTGAATACACTCTATGAATTCTTGCTTGTGTCTACCTCTACCAATTTGATTTTCCCAATTTACATGAAGTTTAAAGTCACCCATGATTAATGTCCTGCCTTTTTTACATGCCCTCATTATCTTCTGATTTATTCTCTGTCCTACAGTATAGCTACAGTTAGGGGACCTATAGACTACTCCCACCAGTGTCTTCTTCTGCATGTTATTTCTTACCTCCACCCATATGGATTCTACATCCTCTGATCCAAAATCATTTCTTGCTATCGCACTTCATCCATCTCGTACTAACAAAACTACCCTGCCACCCTTTCCTTCCTGCTTGACCTTTCGAAAAGTCACATACCCCTGAATATTTAGTTCCCAGCTTTGAAGTCCTTGTAATCATGTCTCTGTGAAGGCTAAAAGATCATACCAGTAACCTCTATTTGTCCTGTTCACTCTTTTATTTTGTTCTGAATACTACGTGCATTTAAGTAAAGAGCCATTAATTTAGCTTTTTACCATTTTTTCCCCCTTTGACCCTATTCGCCGCTATTTTTTAATGTTTGTACAGTCTGTCCCTTCCTATCACACTCTGGGTATCATTACCTAAATAGCTGCCCTGCAAAGCGGCCATATCCTTTTGCTTTGTTAGCCTACATACCCGCTCTCCAGAACCCTCCCCCCTCAACCCCGCACCCCCCCCCCCAAAACCCCCCCCACCGGAACAGCTTCCTCCCTGTACCACGGTGCCCAGCACTGGTGCTAGTGCCCCATGAACTGAAACCCATTCCTCCCACACCAATCTTTGAGCCGTGCATTTAACTCCTGGAGTTTATTTACCCTATGCCGGTTTGCCTGTGGCTCAGGTAGTAAGTTCGAGATTATTACCTTGGAGGTTCTGCTTTTTAATTTAGCTCCTAACTGTTCAAATTCTGTCAGCAGAACCTCCTTTCTAGTCTTACCAATATCGTTGGTAGCAACATGGACAACAACAACTGGATCCCTCCCCTCCCACTCTAAGTTCCTCTCCAGCTCTGAGGAGATGTCCTTTATCCTGGCACCGGGCAGGCAACACAGCCTCCAGGACTGATGCTCATGGCTGCAGAGAACAGTAGTTATCCTAATCTGAGGGATATAACTGCCTCCTGGAGCAAACTGTCCAGGTAACTTTCCCCCTCCATGATGTGGCGCAATGTCTGCAGCTCGGTCTCCAGCTCCTTAACTCAGATCTGAAGTTCCTGCAAACGCTTAGGACAGATGTGTTCGCTCTGGATCACCTTGGTGCCCAGCAGCTCCCACATACTGCAGTAGCAACACAACCCCATCCTGCCATCACTATTTTATTTTATTTTATTATTTAATTAATACTTGAGTATCTCTGCTCCTTAGACTTGAAGAATCCCCCACTCTTTACATGGCATTGTAGTTTTTAACACACCAGTATTGACCTTTTCCTTAACAAGCTGTTTTTAAGAAAAAGAGAAAAAAAGAAAAAAAAACTAGAGACCTAAACATAAACTGAAGACCTTACTTTTACTTTAAAGACTAGAAATACTTACCAATCCTACTCACCAATCAGCTGCTCTTCATACTTTCTAATGGTCTCTCACTGTTCTTGCACTCTTTCACTGTTAATAGCCCTGCTGCTTCTCTCGCTCTCTCACTGTTAATGTCCCCACTGCTCCTCACTGTTCATCATAACAAGAAGCCATCAGCAAGGAGACATTCTTGGGAGTTGGAGCCTTGGTGAGTTGCTGCATTGAATCTTGTAGATATTACACACTACTGGCACTGAGCATTGGTGGTGGAAGGTGCAAATGTTCAAGTTGGTCGATGGGGTACCAATCAAGCCAGCTACATTGTCCTGGATGGTGTCGAGCTTCTTGAGTGCTGTTGGAGCTGCATTCACCCAGGCAAGTGGGGAGTATTTCATCACACTCCTGACTTGTGCCTTGTAGATGGTGGACAGGCTTGGGGAGTCAGAAGGTGAGTTACTCACCTCAGAATTCCCAGCCTCTGACCTGCTCTGGCAGCCATAGTATTTAAATTTATATTTGTTTAAAAATAAAGAAGCTGCATCCTTCTATAAAGCCAATACATATTCTTCAAAATAACTTCAAGCTACTGTAGCTCAATGATGACTTAATCCTTTCAGAGTGACTTGTACAGCACATCCCACTGTTTGTAAATATATGTGACCTTTCAGCTTATCTGCAATAATGGGCAGGGTGGATGTAGGCTTAAACTTTAGAATAACGTTAGTTAGTTTTGATTAATATTTATCTACAGTGGAGCTTGCTGCAATTTCCAACTTCCCATTCGAGTCATAGAGGTCTACAGCACAAAAAAAGGCCCTTCAGCCCATCGTGTCTGCGCCGGTCAAACAAGTATCTAACTATTCTAATCCCATTTTCCAGCACTAGACCCATAGCCTTGTATGCCATGGCATCGCAAGTGCACATCCAAATACTTCTTAAATGTTATGATGGTTTCTGCCTCTACCACCCTTTCAGGCAGTGAGTTCCAGATTCCCACCACCCTCTGGGTGAAAACATTTTTCCTCACATCTCCTCTAAATCTCCTGCCCCTTACCTTAAATCTATGGCCCCTGGTTATTGATCCCTCCACAAAGGGAAAAGTTCCTTCCTGTTTACCCTATCTATGCCCCTCATAATTTTATGCACCTCAGTCATGTCCCCCCTCAATCTCCTCTGCTGCAGGGAAAATAACCCCAGTCTATCCAATCTCTCCTCATGACTAAAACTCTCCAGCCCAGGCAAAGTCCTAGTAAATCTCCTCTGCACTCTCTCTAGTGCAATCACATCCTTCCAATAATGCGGATTCCAGAACTGCACGCAATACTCTAGCTGTGGCCTAACCAGCGTTTAATACAGTTCCAGCATAACCTCCCTGCTCTTATATTCTATGCCTCAGCTAATAAAGGCAAGTATCCCATATGCCTTCTTAACCACCTTACCTACCTGTCCTGCTACCTTAAGGGACCGGTGGACATGTACACCAATGTCCCTCTGATCCTCGGTACTTACCAGGGTCCTACCATTCATCGTGTATTCCTGTGCCTCATTTGACCTACCCAAGTGCATCACCTCACACTTATCCGGATTAAATTCCATTTGCCATTGATCAGTCCATCTGACCAGCCCATCTATATCCTCCTGTAATCTAAGGCTATCCTCCTCACTATTTACCAACCCACCAATTTTCGTGTCATCCGCAAACTTACTGATCAACCCTCCTACATTAAATCTAAATCGTTTATATATACTATAAACAGCAAGGGACCCAACACCAATCCCTGTGGAACCCTACTGGACACAGGTAACCAGGCACAAAAACACCCCTTGACCATCATCCTCTGCTTCCTGCCACTCAGCCAATTCTGGATCCATTTGCCAATTTGCCTTGGATCCCATGGGCTCTTACTTTTGTTATCAGTCTCCCATGCGGGACCTTATCAAAAGCCTTGCTGAAGTCCAAGTTGACTACGTCAAATGCATTGCCCTCATCTACAAACCTGGTCACTTCTTCGAAAAATTCAATCAAATTGGTCAGACATGACCTCCCCTTAATGAAACATGCTGACTGTCCTTGGTTAATCCCTGTCTCTCCAAGTGTAGATTAACTCTGTCCCTCAGAATTGCTTCTAATAGTAGCCCCACCAGGTTAGACTGACTGGCCTGTAGTTCCCTGGTTTGTCAACTTCCTCCCTTCTTGAATTATTACCATTGTTGGTAATTACCATTTTGGGTTGGGCAGAATGTGACTGTAGCGCAGTCTCTGGCTATGAGTAGGTGACTAAAGTAAAATGGCAAATGGCCACACATAAGCTAGAGGGGATCAGTTGCAGAAGAGGATCTGGTGAAATCTGTGTCTTTTGTACATTCCATGAGTTTCCAATCCAAAATCCATTTCCGGAATGTTGAACTCCATTGGCAATTAGTTCCCATCACTTTGGATCATCAGGGATATATACCACCCAGGTGACCAGCAGACAACCACAGATGCCAGTAAACGCACTGAATTTTCACTTTCACATCGGGTATACAGAGGAGGGAGAATTAACGGCTCCGCGAACCCAACTCCTGAGAAAGTGCCCGGGGAGGGGGGTTGGGTTTTATGTTAGTTGTGCCTGCTGCTCTAATAAGAGTTCAGAAGCAGCACAAAGGCTGCCAGGTGCGGAGGCAGGCTGGGTGAATGGACCCAGCATTTTGTCCCAGCAGTGGAAAAAGAAGAATAAAGCAAAAAGCAGCTCTCCAGCACTGATCCCTCAACCCCTTTCACCCCTCTCACACAATCCATGCCAACCCATGCCATTTTATGCCCTCCATAAACCCCCCCCCCATGGCCCTTTGTATCTTCCCTGTCAACCTATGCCTTTCTGCCCACTCCCATAGCCTTTTATAGACCCTATGCCAACTTAGTGCCCACTCATGCCAACCTATGCCCCCAACAAGCACCCTTTTCGCTTCCTCCATGCCAACACACCCAGTATTCACCATGGGCTGGCCTCAGGACCCATGCTGAGATGAAATAAAGTTCTTAAGCTTCTACTGGTGATTTAATTATTTTTAAAAAACTCCAATTAATTTTTAAAAGTTCGCTATATTTAATTTCCTTTAACCCTCATAAGAACAAGAATTTGTTTTCATTGTCTCACTTAAAAGACTTTATAATCATTTGGAACTGTCAATCAAACTGAATTGCCAGGTACCTCACTGTGGTAATGATTGGTTGTGAAATCAGTCCTGCAGCACTAATCCTGTCATGGTAACCCTCAGGCTTATGCCAAGTCAGAGCGAAATCACAAGCACTGATTGTTTTTTCATACTGTAGACAGTTATTTCAAATGTTTAAAGGGCGAGAGATTTAAGTGTCTTGACAGTTTGGCAGCTGCCTTTGACAGCTCCCTTGACAGTTCCAATGAGCTTGGTCACTTTTGTGCTCACGTTCATGTCTGCTTTTAACAAACCCAACGGGCACTTGACCTCACCCAAAGGGCATGTTCCCTCCCCCAGAGGTGTCCTGGGACCTTATCCAAAAGGACACCCTACTTTTCCAAAAGGGTACCCTACCTCTCCAAAGACCTCCAATAAGTTTAGACCTTCACCTATGTCATATTTCCCACTCCCTCCTTGCGAAAATCAAATCAGAATGAAGGCAGTTGCACTTCAACATGTGCAGCTGCCTCTATGGACAACAGATGTGCAAAGTTTGACCTGTCCCTAACCGTCTGCCCACTCTGAAAATGGTGGAGCCGGGTTCGGGGCTGAAACTTCCGGAATCAGGTCTCCGGCACCATTTTTGCAAAGACTGAGAGCCTCTCCATCCATGAAAAAATTCAGGCCTGAATGTTCATCCTACCCATCTGCGTAGACAAGCTGAAAGGTCACACACGTTTATAAGTCATTGAGCTGAGCTAGACAAGTATTCTTGAAAGGCCGAAGTGACTCATGTGCGACGGTCACTTGATGTCATTTTGAGAAGCATGCATCATCTTTAAAGAGGGCTGCAGCCACCGTAATGTTAAATCTCAATTCTTGGGGCTAGATTGGCACCAATCAAATACAAGCGAGCTGGGAATCTTTCTCTCTCTCTCTCTCTCTCCCTTCGGTCTCCCACACAAAAGCATGAATACTCTTAGATTTAATAGAGATAGGAATCAAATGGCTCCGATTAGGTTACGTAGAATTTATAGCAAAGAAACTGGACATTTAGTGCAACCAGCCTGTGCCACTGCTTATGCTCTAAACGAGCCTTCTCCCATCCCTCTTTGTTTAACCTTATCATCATATCCTTCTATTCCTTTCTCCATCTTGCTTCCCCCTTGAGTGCGCCTACGCCATTCATGTCAACCATTCCTCTTGGTGGACTCACCTGGCAGGAATTTTCGTTCAGCAGGCACACGCGTGTCCAAACCGCTCAAGCGTAACATAACGCACATTGGCGTCAGCTGAGCAACAATTAAAAGGCCTGTTAAGGCCATTGAGTAATCAATTCACGTCAATTTTTCACAGGCGAAAAGGCCATTTTTGGAAACCCCATCCACGGGCGGGATGAGGTTTCCAAAAGCAAATAAAAATAAAAACCTTACATCTTTCATTAATAACATGTCCCTGCTCACGTGACAGAGTCCACATGAGTGGACATGTTTTATCACATTTTAATTTTCTTTTTTTTTTCCACATCTCTTCATCTCCCTGAGGCAGCTCCGGGCCTCAGGGAAATGATGCAGCGATCCCTCGCGCGCACACGCGACCTTCGCATTCGGCCGACCTGCTCTCCTCCCCCCACCCCACCCCCACCTCCCACACAGACAGCGCTCAGCGCTGCCGCTCGCGTTTCACGCTGGGCGGGCCTTAATTGCCTCACCAGCATGAAATCGCAGTGCGGCGCCGATCGCGGAGGGGGGGCGGGGGGGGGGTGGGGGTGGCGGTCGGCTTCCCAACCGCCCCCACCCACCAAGGGCAAAATTCTGCCCATAGATTCAAGACGTCTACAGCACAGAAGGAGGCCATTCGGCCCATTGTGTCTACGCCAGTCAACAAAGATCTGACTACACTAATCTTATTTTCCAGCGCCACTGCAATGCAAGTGAATATCTAAATACTTCTTAAACGTTACGAGAGTTTCTGACTCAACCACCCTTTCAGGCAGTGAGTTCCAGACTCCCACCATCCTCTGGGTGAAAAAATTTCTCCTCAACTCCCCTCTTAGCCTTCCACCTCTTACATTAAATCTATGCCCCTTGCTTATTGACCACTCTACTAACGGAAAAAGTGCCTTCCTATCCACCCTATCCATGCCCCTCATAATCTTATACGCTCCTATCAGATGCACTCTCAATCTTTACTGCTCCAAGGAAAACAACCCCAGCCTATCATATCTTTTTTCATATCTCAGACCCTCCAGCCCCATCAGCATCCTGATAAATCTCCTCTGCACCCTCTCCAGTGCAATCACGTCCTTCCTTAGCCCTTCCAAAGTGCATTACCTCACACTTTTCCGGGTTGAATTCCACTTGCCACTGCTTTGTCCACCTGACCAGTCCATTGATATCTTCCTGCAGTTTACGGCTATCCTCCTCACTATTTACCATCCTACCAATTTTTGTGTCATCCGCAAACTTCTTGATCATACCCACTTTTAACCCATTTAATTCCAAATCATTTTTGTACACCACAAACAGCAAGGGACCTAGCACTGAGCCCTGCGGAGCCCCACTTGAAACAGGCTTCCAGTCACAAAAACATCCTTCTATCATTACCCTCTGCTTCCTGCCTCTCAGCCAATTTTGTGCCACTTTGCCTTGGATCCCATTGGCTCTTACTTTCTTGACCAGTCTGCCAAGAGGGACCTTACCAAAAGCCTTGCTAAATTCCATGCAGACCACATCAAATGAATTACCTGCTTCCATTGTGAAGACTGACACAAAGTATTCATTGAGGTCTGCACCCATGTCTTCCGGGTCCACAGACAGATTATCTCTATGGTCGCTAATTGGCCCCACTCTTTCCCTAGTTATTCTCTTGCTCTTTATATATTTAAAAAGCTCCTTTGGGTTTTCCTTTATTCTACCCACCAATGCTTTCTCATGCACTATCTGCACTTTTTATACTCCTCTAGGTACTTGCCAAATTGAGCCCTTGGTATCTACCATAAGCTTCTATTTTTTTCTTTTTTTTATGTCCCTTGACACTCAGGGTTCTCCAGACTTAGTCCCCCCCTTTGTCTTTATGGGGACATATTTGCCCTGTACCCTTGCTATTTCCTCCTTGAATGCCTCCCACTGCTCTGACACAGTTTTATCTACAAGTAATTTCTCCCAGTCCGCTTGGACCAAATTGTATCTCATCTTAGTAAAATTAGCCTTTCCCCAGTTTAAAATTTTTGTTCCCTGTCCCCTCCCTTGTTGGGCTTTCTACATACTGGCTAAAAACGTTCTCCTGGATGCAACTTAAGAATTTTGCTCCCTCCCTATCTTGCACACTAAAACTATCCCTGTTAATACTTGGGTAGTTAAAATCCCCTACTATTACTGCCCTATTAATCTTACACTTCTCTGAAATTTGATTACATATTTGATCCTCGATCTCTCCCTGATTGTTTAGGGCCCTATAGTACACACCCAACAGCATGTTTGCCCCTTTTGTGTTTTTTACTTCTACCCATATGGCCTCATTTGATAATCCTTCCAAGATACCATCCCTCCTCACTGCTATAATTGATTCCTTGATCAATATTGCAACACCCCCTCCTCTTCTATCCCCCTCTCTATCTCTGAATACCCTATAACCAGGAATGTTGAGCTGCCAATCCTGCCCTTCTTTTATCCAAGTCTTGGTCGTAGCTATGATATCAAACTCCCACATGCCTATCTGTGCCCTCAGGCTCCTTGCACTAAAATATATTCCATTTAGCCTTGCTAAACTCACTTCTTTCTTATCTAGCCTAGGTTTCCTCTGCCTTCCAGACTCACTTACTGTGAGTTTTAACTTCTAATTCCATCTCAGCTTCTCTCCCCTCTGAACTACTTTTCAGGATCCCACCCCCCTGCTAGTTTAGTTGAAATCTGCCCCAACAGCACTAGCAAACCTCCCCCGCGAGGATGTTGGTCCCGTTCCTGTTCAGATGTAACCCGTCTAACTTGTACAGGTCCCACCTCCCCCAGAAATGGTCCCAATGCTCCAGGAATCTAAACCCCCTCCCTCCTGCAGCATCTCTCCAGCCACACATTCGTCTGCTCTATCCTTCCATTCCTATACCCACTACTGAGTGATATGGGGAGTAATCTGGAGATTACTACTTTTGGAGTCCTGCTTTTCAATTTCCTACCTAGCTCCCTAAAGTCTACTTGCAGGACCTCATTTCTCTTTCTTCCTATGTCATTGGTCCCAATATGGACTATGGCCTCTGGCTGTTCGCCCTCCCCCTTCAGAATGCCCTGCAGCCACTCCATAACACCCTTGACCTTGGCACCCGGGAGACAACATACCATCCTGGAGTCATGCCAATGGCTGCAGAAGAGCCTGCTTACTCCCCTCACTAACAAATCCCCTACCACTATTGATCTTCCACACTTCTTCCTCCTGTCCTGAGCAGCTGGACCACCCACAGTAGCCCATGGCCTTGGCTCTGGTTGGCCTCCACAGGGGAACCGTCATGGTTTGCAAGTGAGATGCACTCGGGGAGGGGGGGGAAAGGATTCCCTCACTATCTGCCTGGTTCCCCTCTTCTGTCTGTCGGTCACCCATTCCCTCCTTGCTTGCACTTTCTTAAGCTGCAGGGTGACCACGTCTTGAAATGTGCTATCCACAAACCTCTCAGCCTCGTGAATGCACCGTAGCGCCCCCAGCTGTCACTCAAACTCCAAAACCCGGAGCTCGAGTTGCTCCAGTCGGAAGCACCTGCTGCACACGTGATCATCCAGGCCGCCAGGAACGTCTAGGATTTCCCACATAGCGCAGGATGTGCAAATCACAGGACTGAGATCCTCAGACATATCTTAACTAAATAGAATATGGACCCTTGCTTTTATTTTACCCTAACTCCTACTTAAGTTTTATTTTTTGAAAAAATACTTTATTCATAAATTATCTGGAAGAACATTACAAAACATTTCTAAATCACCATCACAAAAAGTGCAATCAGATTCAACTTTTACACATGGATCACGAGGTGCTTCAATACAATCAATGAATAATACAATCACTTCAATATGGTCATTACAATCAGGCAGTGCAGTGGTGTTGGAGTTATCAACATACATCATGTGGCACTCCGAGGTGCTTCAATGCAATATAATACAATTAGTATTCAATGCATATATTCATTGTGATACGTACAGCCCGAGGGGTCTATATAATTCCCAGCCCCTCGGTGCACTATGTCCCAAAGGTCTTAGGCACACACCTTTCCCCATTGCGCCTTTGCAGTGGCTGTCCCAGGCTTCAGTGCGTCCCTCAGCATGTAGTCCTGGACCTTGGAATGTGCCAGTCTGCAACACTCGGTCGGGGACCACTCTTTGTACTGGAAGACCAACAAATTTCAGGCAGACCAAAGAGTGTCTTTCACCGAGTTGATGATCCTCCAGCTGCAGTTGATGTTTGTCTCGGTGTCTCTGGAAACAGTCTGTAGAGTCCTGTGTCACAGAACTGCTTGGAATGAACCACAACAGAAACCACTGCATCTCCCTCCAGACCTTCTTTGCAAAGGCACAATCTACAAGGAGGTGAACAACGGTCTCGTCCACGCCACAGCCACCTCGAGGGCAACATGCAGAGGGGGTGAGACTTCTGGTCTAACTCCTACTTAAGTATATACTAGATGCTGGACCCTCTAGATAGTCTAGATCCTCGGTGCTTCTGACTGCCTGTCCCAGGTCCTCCTTTCACACTCTCCTCTAGGTGCTGCTGACCACCTGTCCCAGGGTCCTCCTCTCACCCTCTCTTCTAGCTGCTGCTGACTGCCTGTCCCAGGGTCCTCCTCTCGCACTCTCCTCTAGCTGCTGCTGACTGCCTGCCCCAGGGTCCTCCTCTCTCACTCTCCTCTTGGTGCTGCTGACTGCCTGTCCCAGGGTCCTCCTCTCACCCTCTCTTCTAGCTGCTGCTGACTGCCTGCCCCAGGGTCCTCCTCTCTCACGCTCCTCTGATGAGTCTCACATTCTATTACTCTAGGGAAAGATGTTTGTCCTGAATTTGTATTCCCCAATGGACTTATTGGTGACTATCTTATATTTAGGGCCCTTAGATTGGTTTCTCCAGCAAGTGAAAGCATCATCTCTAGCTCTACCCTATCGAGCTCCTTCATAATTTTAAAGACCTCTGCTGGGTCATCCCAGGTTATTAGAACCGAGAGGCTTCAAGCAGTTGGTTAGAAAGAAGCTGAGACCACCTCGCACCCTACACCACCCCCCCACCCCCCCTACAAACTCTTCAAAAATCAAATTGCCTCCCAACATTTGGGCAGCCCATACTAGATTAGCAGGAGTAGAAAGGAAATTCAGGGGGGAAAAAAAAACAGCAATTAAAAATAATTACCTTTGTGACTACCAATTCCCAACAACAGATGCCAAGGAGCAAAGAAGTTTTGTTTGGCGGGGGACGCCGGCTTTGCATCTGTGCTTTGTTCTGCTGCACGTGAGAATGCACGGGCCGCGGGAGTGTATTAAAGCGCGAATCGGGTTTTCACGAGCCCAGATTAGAGTCAAGAGATTGAAATCTTCCTCAAATTAACTACAAAATGTTGCCCCAGGTCAATCCCATCACTGCTCTTCGGCATCCGATCTGAAAACAATGTAAAGAAGGGAGGGAGAAAAAGAAAGGAGGAAGGAAACAAAGAAGGGGGAAAAAAATGGAACAAAGAGACAGGTCAGCAGTCCATGTTTAAAATAAAACCGCTAAATTATGCAGTAGCAAGAATTTAAACCTGGTGTTCGCGATCACCACAACCAGAAGAATGTTCTGACAGTACAGATCTGTACGTCAGGGAGGGCAGCCTCTAAAGGACTCTGTGTGTAAAATAGGGTTAGTGCTTAGTGCAGTTTATGCTGGGTGTTTTATCTGTGCTGATGGAGTGCTGACCTGTTGGAGGTGCTGTCTTTTAGGTGAGACTTTAAACCAAAGCTGCGTATGCTCTCTCAGGTAGACGTGAAAGGCCCCCATCGAACATTTTCAAAGAAGAGCAGGGAAGTTCTCTCTGGTCTCATATCCTGGCCAGCATTTATCCCTTAATCAACATGATTAAAACAGATAATGTAGTCATTATCTTTTTAAAAAGTACCTGGATGAGCGCTTGGCATGTCATAAAATTCAAGGCTATGGGCCAAGTGCTGGTAAATGGGATTAGATGGGTAGGTCAGGTGTTTCTCACGTGTTGGTGCAGACTCGATGGGCCGAAGGGCTTCTTCTGCACTCTGTGATTCTGTGATTACCATATTGCTGTTTGTGGGAGCTTGCTGTGCTCAAATTGGTAGCTACGCTACCTACATTATAACAATGACTACATTTCAAAAGTACTTCAAGGGCTGTAAAGTGCTTTGGAATGTCCTGAGGTCAAGCAAGGCGCTATATAAATGCAAGTTTTTTTCTCTTTATAATATGAGGGAAAGATTAAGTAGAAGGCTGATTCCTTTTGTTTCCCCCATACCTCTTTGATTCCCACCTCGACTGGCTCCCTAGCAGTTAGATTAAAATCTGTTAAAATATACTTTTTTGAAGTAACAAATTGAAAAGCGCTGAAGTTTTTTTCTGTAAGATCTAAGACTGTCATCAAAAGGAATAACGTCGAACGAAATTAACTAGGATGGTGCTTTGGTGTGTCCTAAGACCCACCGTCAGAAAGGAGCTTAATGCGTATTGTCCATCTTCAAAGGCTCAAACATTCTGTGTGAAAAGAAATTATGCGTTCTTTCACATCCCATACAGTTTGAGTTAACAGGATCTTAAACTGCAGACAGGCACATGGCCTTAGCCTTTCACCACTTCTATTGTTAAAAAGGAGCTAAAAAAACACATCCTCTTTGTAAACTCCCTTTTTCTAACTTTATGCTTTGAGGGATAAAAATAACAAAAAACTTGCAGGTTGAGCAGCTCAAAAAAGATGAAAGCTGAGCTAATGGTCGCTGGTCCCTTTCATCAAAATTCACCAGAATCCTGATGAAGGGGCTACAAACTGAACTGTCTTTTCCTTCTCCGGGGTAAGGACGATCGTGTCTGACTCAGCAGTTGTGGGCTCAAGTCCCACTCCTGGCATTTGAAGTCACAATCCAGCTTAACATTTCAGCACCCGACTGACGGTGTCAGGGTCGCCAACCTTCCAACAACCGCAACGACAGCCGCTGCTTGTATTTATATAGCGTCTTTAATGGAATAAAGTATCCCGAGGCGCTTTGCCAGGGTATTAAAAAACAACCGACGAGACTGAGCCACCCGCAGAGACATTAGGGCAGATGACGAAAAACATAGGTATTTAAGGAGCATTTCAGAAGAGGAGACCGAGGTAGTGAGGCGGAGAGTTTTAGGGAGGGAATTCCCAGGCATAGGACTTAGGCAACTGAAGGCAGGGACCCTAATGGTAGAGTGATTGAAATAGGGACTGCACAAGAGGCCGGAATTGGAGGAGGACAAATATCTCGGAGGTTTATGAGGCTGAAACAGGTTTCAGAGATAGGGAGGGAATTGAAAACAAGGATGAGAATTTAAAGAATTTTAGGTTGTTTGACCAGGAGCCAGTGCACTTCAGCAAGCACAGGGGAGGTGAGTGAGCAAGACTTGTTGCAAGTTAGGATATGGGCAGCAGGGTTCTGGATGACCTTAACTTTAATTGTTTGGAGCGTAGCACATGGGAGGCTGGCCAGGAATGCGTTGGACTAGTTAAGTCTAGAAGTAACGATGGCATGGATGAGGATTTCAGCAGCAGATGAGCTGAGGCAGGGACAGAGTCGGGTGATGCTACGAAGGTAGCAATAGGCGGAAATAAAAACAGCAAATGCTGGAAAAACTCAGCAGGTCTGGCAGCATCTGTGGAGAGAGAAACAGAGTTAACGTTTCGAGCTCCTATGACTCTTCTTCAGTGCGGAGGGAAATGGAAAGCATCGAATGTGAACAGGATGAAAGAGACAAATGGAAATTCTGATGAAGAGTAGAGCAGTACTTCTTCAAGGTAGGCATTCCTGGAAGAGAACTGGCAGTGAATTAAGCGCTAAAATAAATGCAAAAATACTGCAGATGTTGGAAATCTGCAATAAAAACATAAAATGCTGGAAAAACTCAGCAGACCTGACAGCATCTGCGGAGAGAGAAACAGAGTTAATATGACTCTTCCCTCTGAAGAAGAATGAGGTTTTCTTCAAGGACTGAAGACAGGATCTTCCCAATGTTTAATTGAATGAAATTCCTGCTCCTCCATTACAGGATGTCAGATAGCAGTCTGATAACTTAGCAGCAGTTGAGAGAGGTGATGGTGAGGTAGAGCTGGTGTCAGCAGTGTGCATCTTTATGGTGTCACTGAAGGGCAGCATGTAGATGTGAAATAGGAGGTGGCCAAGAATTGATCCTTGGGGATGCCAGAACCAACGATGCAGGAGCAGGAAGAGAAACCATTACAAGATGCGAATAAATAGATAAGGATGGAACCAGTTGAGAGCAGCCCCACTCAGCTAGCAACAGTGGAGAAGCAGTGGAGGAGGATGGCATGAGGGATGCTACATTGTTGGAAATTCTGTGTTTCAGACGAACTTTTAATAGAGGTTGTGGTCAACCTGGGCAGGCAGGTGTTAAGGATCTCAATGGCACTCTTCAAATAGTGTCCTGGCCAGCATCTATGCTTCAAATAATATCAGTAAAGAAGTGATGAATTGATCATTTGTTATTGCTGCTTGTGGGATCTTACTGTGTACAAGTTGGCTACATAGCCACAGTGTCGTCACTCATTGGCTGCCAATGTGCCATTTGGATATCCTGAGGTAGTGAAAGATGTAGGGTCCTTTCTAATTGTAGTTCCAGTATTTTCTGTTTCTCTTTTAGATTATCATCCTTTTGAATGTTTTTCTTCATGTTAACTAGCAGGAAACCATGCTTAAGTTATTTAATATCACCTCATGAATGGCTGGTTTTTTTTCCCCCCTTTTTTGGCTGCCACAGACATGATGGGCTGAATGGCCTCTTTCTGCACTGTTAACTTTTCTATGGTCCCATGATACTTTGATCGCTCCCTGCTCCAGCCCTTTTCATCTTTAATTAAGATGAAACATTCTCGCATTTACTTTAAATATGTTTCACATGCAATGGGCCCTACATACAGCCGATGTAACATCTTTAAAACTGGACTGATAAACCCTTGGTTAAACTCTTTGATCAGAGTGCATGTAAGTGTAATTAGGGGTTGTGCTACTGGTAAATATTTCTCATCCAATACAAAGTCACAGGCTGAATAGTACTTGCTGATATCCTAACTCAGACTAATACTTGATCCTAATTATCACCCCTCCCTTTCTCTGGCCCTACATTCATAGTGTGCTTTTCATGGAGGAATAAGTCCAAAGGTTCTCCACAGGAGTGTTATCTTTGACACCAAGCCACGTGAGATATTACGACGGTTGACTAAAAATGGGAAGTATTAGGAGTGCTGTCAATGAGGAAAAAAGCAAAAGAGAGACTTGCATTTATGCAGCATTTTTCACAATCACCGGACATCTCAAAGCTATTTACAGCCAATGAAGTACTTTTGAAATGTGGTCACTGTTATAATGCAGGAAACACAGCAGCCAAATTATACACAGCAAGCTCCCACAAACAGCAATGTGATAATGACCACATAATCGTTTTTTGTGATGTTGATTGGGGGATAAATATTGGCCATTGACACCAGGGATAACTCCGTTTTCTCCTTTGAAATAATGTCATGGGAGCCTTTACATCCACCCAAATAGGCAGATGGGGCCTTTATCCCATCTGAAAGACAGAGGCTTAAATTTTCCATTAGGCGGGTAGGCCGAGCTGGTGCTGATGCGGGCCACACCGCCATTTTGCATGGGCGGGCCAACTAAGGCTCGCCCAGCGCGTTTCCGACTCTCGTGGAGAGCGGGATTCTTAAGTTTGCAGCGGGCGTGTACAGGCCGCTGGGTCCAATGGCAACCCGGCAGTCTGTTTAAAAAGGCTTGGCAGCCTCCTGTGGGCTGTTCACTATGGCCAGCTACAGGTGGCACTGCAGGGGGTCTGCACAGCAGGCCAATGTAGACGGAAGAGGTCAGAGGAGCAAGGCAGGATGCAGAGTAGGCCAGCGGGGGGGGGGTGGGGGGGGGAGCAATGTGCTCCTCGCTTTTCTGGTGGCTGCCTTGCTGCCCTTGTGGAGGTGGTGGCAGCACGGCGAGAGGTCCTATTTCCCCAGGATGAGAGGAGGAGGCCCCCTACATGACGAAGTGTGCCTGGGAGGAGGTGGCGGAGATGGTGAGCTCCCGTGACGCGGTGCACCTGGATCCAGTGCCGTAAGTGCTTCAACGATTTGTTGTGCTCTGGAAGGGTGAGTACCATGTTGGTGTTGGGCATTTAACCCAGCAGGTAGCCTTAGCCTTTGAGGACCCCCACCCCCAAGTCTTAGTGTTGTGACTGCATTGACTCATGTTGGGCATTTGTCGCAAGCTGGGTGGTCAAGCCGATAGTGACCATGCTTACATCAGCCTCAGTGCTTCATGAGAAGATGGCTTCTCCCCACACCATGTATTTGTCTTGGTTGCACATGAGTAGTCTGGGGGCAACCTGCAGGGAAGGCAGCTAGGCACATACTCAGAACTCCAACACATGTCCTATTCACGGTGATGAGATTGTGGAAGGGGAGCCTCAAGGTCTTGTGGCCAAGAGCCATCTGGTGCCCTCGGCGCCACACCTAGTTGTGCCTCATTGCCATGGGAGCTAAGACCTTGTGTTTCTGAAAGTGATGGACGCAGAATGTGTCCAAGGTGGCCGTTGGGGGAGGGGGTTGGGAGCATCCGTACTATCTTTTTGTGACTAATCATCAGTAGTGTGGACAGGAGGCACTGGAGGCCTCAGATGGGCCACTGTGGTTGGGGTGCGGCGTGCATGTGCAGAGTACATGAGCGATTAGCCTCAGTGATTGGTCTTCTCTGTTTTGCAGGAGAAAAATGCACATAATGCACATAATAAACATTCGCACACTGGAGGCGGCCAGGCCCAGCTTGTAATATTGACCCGTTTTGAGCAGGAGGCCCTGGAGTTTGAAAGGCGCCATGCGCCCAGGTCCTCTGGTGTCGGTGAGGCTGGGGTGGAGCGGCCAGGTATTTGAGGTCAACAGTCCCATCCGCTCTGTCTTCCCACCATCCAAAGCACTGATGGTTGCTGCAATCGTTAATGCAGCAACATTGTTCATTCATAGACTGATAGAGTCAGATGTGTGGGTCATAGACAAAGGTCCCTTGGCCCTTCGAAGATGCACCTGTCAAGCACCTCCCAAAGTTGCCTTATCCCATTTCTGACCACGATCCCCATGGCCTTGTATGGCATGGCATTGCTACTGCATATCCAAACACTTATTACTTCTTAGGAGGGTTTCTGCCTCCACCATCCTTTCAGCCAGTGCGTCCCATGTTACTCTGTGCAGAAGTTCCTCATCACCTCACCTGTCAACCTCATGCCCCTTACCTTAAGTAAATGCCACCAGGTTAGTCATCCATCCACCAAGGGGAAAAGTTGCCTTCTGCCCACCTGGTCTATGCCCCTCATAATGTTATGAAGCTCAATAATGTCACTCCTCAATCTCCTCTGCTCCATGGCAAATGTCACCAGTGTATGCAATGTTTCCTCATAACTCTAACTCTCTAAGCCAGCATGCATCCTGGTCAGCGACCTCTACACTCTCTCCACTCCAATCACATCCCTCCCATGAAGCGCAGGTCACAGCTGAACGCAGAAGTGTAGCTGTGGCCTCGACAGCGTTTTATGCACTTGCAACACGACCTCCCTGTTCCTACATTCTATTCTTCGGCTAATAAAGGCAAGTCTAGCTTTTACCTTGTTAAATGCCTTATGTTCCTGTTCTGCTACCTTAACGGGCCTGTCGATATGCCCAGCAAGGTCCTTCTAATCATCCTTACTTTCCACGGTCCTACCATTCCTCATATATTCCCGTACCTTGTTTATCCTACCCAAGTGCATCACCTCACACTTATCCACATAACATTCCATGTAGCATTCCATAGGCCATCTGACCAGCCTGTCTGTATCCACCTGTAATGTTTGGGCCTCCTCCTGACTATTTGCCACCCCACCTATGTTCGTCTCCTTAGGTTCTGGAAGGTTGAGCACAATATGAGCCTGGGGGAAAGGGTTGAAGTGTGTCACTATGTGGACCCTAACTGATCCACTGTCCTTGTTGTTAATTTCAGCATCATCAGAGCATGGCCGCCCGGATGAACTGCAGATGCCTCCTCTCACACCTGAGGGGCCTGAACTGTCACCTGCATCACACCATTTCACCGAGGCAGGCACCAGCGCAGAGACTAGCACCTCGGTGGGAATTGTTACATTGGCTAGTGTCCCGGGGCACAGTGGAGAGGGCACTTCACAATCGCTGGAGGAGTTGGCATGGACAGAGAGTGCCAATGGCGCCAGCAGCCGGAAGACCAGGCACATGCTGAGTCGGGCAGTGATGATGTGCCTCTGGAGATGTCCGCCATGCAGCAGCTACAGGACAGGCAGCTGGGTGTGCGGGAGCATCTGGGAGTGTTGTACAAGAGTGTGCTTCACTTGATCTCTGTGGAGGAATCCATGCGGAGCATGAGTGATGCCATGAGCCTCATGTCAGAGCATCATGCTTCCTCCATGGAGAGAGTGGCGACTCTCCTGGAGTGAGGCTTCCAGCAGAACAACCAGCTTCTCCTGGGGATAAGTTCGGACCTGCAAGCCCTCACAGCGCCAGTGGCCACAGTTGGTCATTGGCAATGTGGGAGATGTTCTGGGCACCAAGTGTCCCAGCTCCGTGCCCATCCATCTACGGTGAGCAGGGAGGTCCGAAGCAACCTCACATCAGTGCAGCGGCTGCCTGTCGTCTCTGTGGGCTCCTCTCAGGGCGCTCCGGATGAGGGCAGCAGCTCCTCCGTCCCTCTGCCAGTGACCATTGCATCCATTGAGGCTGCGATGACTGGGAAGGTGCCAGCTGTGGAACTGGCCACTCCCTCCCAAGCAGGGCTAGCAAAGGCTCCACGGGCCAGAGGACGTCTGCCAAGGTCATCGAGGCCAACAGGACAGCAGAGTCAGCAGGCTGTCTCACTCCGAGCGATGGGGCAGCACCAAGACGTAGCACCTGCAAACGTAAGGCACTCCATTGGTTTGTCATTGGTGCTTTTCTGTTGGCCCTAGATTAGGGAATTTATATTTTTTGGAGTTGTAAAAATGTTTGGGATTCATTTTGTTGGACCATATGGTGGATCAAAGTAAAATTCACATGTGTTACCATGGCTGAGGGTGTTTCCCTTGTGCTGCATTTGTATTTTTCACAGACATCTCAAGAGTGTTTGAGTGGACATTGATGTTTCTGTACTAAGCTCTTAGTTGCAGCTGATGAAGTGAAAGATGTAGCACCTAAGTGCTCCGTATGGATGCGCCAGGCAATGCTGGTCCTGCAGATCCATTTGTGTGGAGCTAGCTGAAGGTTCATTGGATTAAAGTCTCCCAGATGTCCCTGCCTCCTTGGTGTAGTTGCGGGTCAGCGTGCTGCCCCTCATCATTGCCCTGTGCTTCCTCATCCTCTGAACCACTGCTGGAGTCATTATGTGCAGCCACATCCACTGCATCAACATCTTCATCGTCCACTGCGTCCCCCCTTTCCAGTGCAAGATTGTGCAGAGCGCAGCATGCTACCACTATCACAGAGGCGCGATCTGGGGGGTACTGGATTGCGCCCCCTGAGCGGTCCAGGCATCGGAAGCGCATCTTGAGAAGACTGATGGCTCTCTCCACCACAGTCCTTGTGGTGCCCTGGCTCCTATTGTAGCGCTGCTCAGCTTCTGTTCTTGGATGGTGGAGAGGCGTCATGAGCCATCTTCTGAGGAGATAGCCCTTGTCACCCAGCAGCCATCCGTCCAGCCAGGCCGGAGCACTGAAGAGCCCCGGCACCTGGGAGTATCTGAGGATGTAGGTGTCATGGGAGCTGCCTGGGTACCTTGCACAGACTTGTAGAATCAGCATCCTGTGGTCACACACTATCTGTACGTTCATGGATTGGAAGCCCTTCCTGTCGACGAAGGCACCGGGCTCACCTGCTGGCGCCTTGATAGCCACATGTGTGCAGACTATAGCACCCTGAACACAGGGGAAGCCAGCAATGGCCACGAAGCCTCTGGTTCACTGTGCCTGCCTTGCCTGGTCACAGCAGAAGTGGATGAAGGTCAATGCCTGTCTGAACAGAGCGTCTGTAACGTGTTTGACACAAGTATGGACAGCTGATTGGGAGACACCGCAAAGATCACCCAACGACCCCTGGAAGGAGCCAGGGGCATAGAAGTTGAGGGCAACTATGACCTTCAGAGCCGCTGGCATGGGGTGTCCACCCACACAGTTAGGGGAAATCTCAGGGCCAATCATCTGACAGATATAATTCACTGTCTCCCTTGACAGTCGGAGTCTCCTTCGGCACTGCACCTCAGTCGTATTAAGGTAGCTGCTTCGCCGCCTGTATACCCTGGCAGCAGGATAACGGCATCTTCTGCGGCCCCTTGCACCTTGGACTACCTCTTGGTCCTGCACCCCTTGTGCCTGCGCCTGTCCTCCCAAAGGTGGTTCCCCTGGAGGCTGATTGTCCAGTCCTGGCCTCCTCCTTATTCTAGCCCTCCCTTCCTCCTCAGAGGAGCTGCCTCCAGTGGAGATGTCAGAACCCATACCCAGGCTAAATGGAGGCCTCCGGAAAGCTTCAGGCCTGGTAAAGATTCCTGACTGCAGAGTGCTGAGCTAAAGCTTCAAAGTGCAGAGAAAGCTGCTGGAATTCGTTCTGAACTGCTACAGATCACAGAGGCAAGTTTAAAACACTTGCTGCAATAAATACTTCACAGACCGGATTGACAACCCCACTGAGCCCTCTTATCCCGCCCGTGGATGAGTTTTTTTAAAAAGTCACTTACCCGCCTGCCAGTTGCGCCTGTGTGCCGAGCCAAAGATCACACAGGCGCCTGAAAATCGACGTCGATTGCCGAGTTAAGGGCCTTAACAAGCCCTTTAGTTAATGGCGGGCACGTGTCGCCCAACAAAATATCGCGATGGCGTGTGGTGACTTCGGGACACTCGCCCAACGTCACTACAGAGGTGTTGGAAAAAGTCAGCAGGTCTGGCAGCTTCTGTGGAGAGAAAAACAAAGTTAATGTTTCAAGTCCGTATGACTCTTATTTGGAACGCAAATAAAATTTGGAGATGCCTAGAACTGGAGGTCTATAGGGCTGAAAGTGGTTATGGAGATAGAGAGGGGCACAGGCATGAAGGGATTTGAACGCAAGGATGGCTTTGCCAGACCTGAAGCCAAATTGGTGCGGGCGATGGGTGAACAGGACTTGGTACGAGTTAGGATACGGGTAGGAGACTTTTGGAGACTTAATGGTGCCTTATGAAATTACTTTTTTCACAATTTAAATAGTAATTAATCCATTGCTTGGAGTTATACCTAGCACAAAGGAAGATGGTTGTGGTTGTTGGACGTCAATCATCTCAGCTCCAGGACATCACTAAAGGAGTTCTTCAGGGTAGTGTCCTCGACCCAAACACCTTCAGCTGCTTCATCAATGACCTTCCTTCCATCATAAGCTCAGAAGTGGGGATGTTCACTGATGATTGCACAAGGTTCAGCACCATTCGCGACTCCTCAGATACTGAAGCAGCCCATGTCCAAATGCAGCAAGACCTGGGCAATTTTGAGGCTTGGGCTGACAAGTGACAAGTAAGATTCATGCCACACAAGTGGCAGGCAATGACCATATCCAACAAGAGAGAATCTAACCATCCGTCCCCTGACTCTCCCAGTCTTGTGGGTTACTATTGACCAGAAACTGAACTGGATCAGCCATATAAATACTGTGGCCACAAGAGCAGGTCAGAGACTAGGAATCCTGTGGCAAGTAACTCACCTTCTGACTCGCCAAAGCCAGTCCACCATCTACAAGGCACAAGGAGTGTGATGGAATACTCCCCACCTACTTGGATGAGTACAGCTCCCACCACACTCAAGAAGCTTGACACCAGGACCAGGACAAAGCAGCCCACTTGATTGGCACCTCATCCACAAACATTCACTTCATCCACCACCGGTGAACAATGGCAGCAGTATATACCGTCTACAAGCTGCACTGCAGGAATTCACCAAGTCTCCTTAGACAGTACCTTCCAAGCCCACAACCACGACTATCTAGAAGGACAAGGGCAGCAGATACATAGGAACACCACCACCTAGAAGTTTGCCTCCAAGTTACACACCACCCTGACTTGGAAATATATCGCTGTTCCTTCACTGTCGCTGGGTCAAAATCCTGGAACTCCCTCCCTAACAGCACTACACCACATGGACTGCAGCGGTTCAAGAAGGCAGCTCACCACCACTTTCTCAAGGGCAATTAGGGATGGGCAATAAATGCTGGCCTAGCCACTGACCCCCACACCCTGTAAAATGAATTGTAAAAATATTTTTGTTTCACTCCTCCATTAAAGTAGCAAGCGAAGATTTCCATATTGAACTTATTAAGTTGTCCTTGCATAACTTCAAAGACTGGTTTATTTAATACCTTGCCATCCTAGAATGGATGTTTGAATCCAAACTCAAGCACAGGGTTGTATTATTCCTTGAAGGTGTTAATGGCCAATCCTTGGAGCTATTTATTATTGAGAGGCATATTGCAGTTTGCAAGATCATTTGCATCAGGAAGTTCATGAGGGAGTTGAACTGGACTAATGAAGCACTGCTCCTGTGCATTAGAGCAGATCTCAATTGATCAATACGCTATTTTTATGCCTGGGTTCTAAATGAACAGCTGAAACTCCCTGACAGAAGACTGCAATGAGTTCTTACCTCAAACGTAATGTTAGATCATATTGGTTTGTAAAAGCTCGTTCAGTTTTCTGATGGTATGTTCATCAGTAGATTTTAAGCGCTGACAAAGTGGGCAGTGGAGCTGAAATGTACTAATTGACGTGCCCTGTGGAAAATAAATAGTTAAATAATAATAATTATCCTTGTTACACAAACCACATCAATACTGATTGAAATACTTTGGGAAAATATAAGCAAACTTCTTATGCACCTCTTAGAAAATAGGAACAGGAGTAGACCATATGGCCTGTCGAGTCTGCTCCACCATTCAATATGATCGTGATTGATCTTAGGCTTCAACTCCACTTTCTTGCCCACTCCCCATATCCCTTGATTCCTGAGAGACCAACAATCTGTCAATCTCAGCCTTAACCGTATTCAACGATGGAGCATCCACGACCCCCTGAAGTAATGAATTCCAAACATTCACAACCCTTTGAGTGCAGAAATTTCTCCTCATCTCAATCCTAAACGATTGACCCCCTTATCCTGAGGCTGTGTGCCAGTTTTCTACATTTCCTGTCCAGGAGGAACAACCTCTCAGTCTCCGTCATGTTGAGCCCCTTCGTAATCTTGTATGTTTCAATGAGCTCACCTCCCATTCTTCTAAACTCCTGAGATTATAAATCTAATTTACTCAGCCTCTCATCAGAGGATAACCTTCTCATCCCAGGGACCATTCTAGTGAATCTTCGCTGTACCATCTATAATGCAAGTTGTTGAGATCCTGTTGGGGACTGTTACATTTAAAGAAGAAATCTGAAAACCCAGCAATGAATCAACAGAACTACACCACAAGGTTTCATGTTTTTAAACAAAAATAAACTATTGGTTTTCAAAAACAATTAAACAAATTTAGTACTATTAACTTCCACCCCAACGTCCCATCTCCATGACAACCTAGCATGCTCCTGAATGCTCTCAAACAGAAATGCAAATTCATTATTTTACCTTCAACACAACCTTTTGATCCTGTAACTCATATGAATAATTTATATTTCTAATAAATGTAATTCTTTAACTCCAGACTCCTTGGATCCATTATGAGATTAGAGAAGGATCACTTATTGTTCAAGAATTTTTGCTATCAAATCTGATCTTGCAAGATAAACACAGGCTACCTTTTAAGTGTAATAAACCCAGGTTTGTTTGAGTTACATTTACATCAGAGTTGTTTATCAATTTCTCAACCAGGTTCTACCATTTATCTACAGTTAAAATTTTAATTCCTGAAACTAAAAGTTATATTCTAAAATATATAAACCATTAACTTTATTTTCACAACAAAGAATATCCTTTCTTAAATATGGAGACCAAAACTGCACAAACTATTCCAGGTGTGGTCTCATCACAGCTCCGTACAATTGTAGCAAGGCTTGCTTATTATTCTACTCCAATCCCCTTGCAATAAAGACTAATATGCCATATGTCTTCCTAAGTATTTGCTGTACCGCCATGGGGGAGGGTTTAAACTAGAGTGGCAGGGGGATGGGAACCTGAGCAGGGAGACACAAGAGAGGGAAAGAAAGATAGGAATGAAAGACAGAAAAGTAGAAAGCAAAAGTGGAAGGTAAAGGAAACAAGGGCCAGCGGCAAATAGGGCCATACTACAAAATAAGATGTGTAAAAATGTTAAAAAGACAAGTCTAAAGGCACTGCATCTGAATGCATGGAGCTATCACAATAAGGTAAATGAATTAACAGCACAAATAGATGTAAACGGGTGCCATATAATTGCGATTATGGAGACATGCAGGATGCAGGGTGACCAAGGCTGGGAACTGAATATCCAAGGGTGCTCGATATTTAGGACAGACAGGCAAAAAGGAAAAAGCGGTGGCGTGGCGTTGTTAGTTAAGAGGGAAATCAGTGCAATAGTGAGAGAGGATATTGGCTCAGAAAATCTAGATGGAGGAACAGTCTGGGAAGAGCTAAAAAGCAACAGGGGGCAGAAAACATTAGTGGGAGTTGTCCATAGGTCTCCAAACAGTAGTAATAAGGTAGCGGATGGGATTAAACAGGAAATTAGAGATGCATGTAACTGCAATCATGGGTGACTTATAGACTGGGCAAACCAAATTAGCAATAATACTGTGGCGGATGAATTCCTGGAGTGTGTACGAGATGGGTTTTTAGACCAGTGTGTCAAGGAACTGACTAGGGAACAGGCTATCCTAGATTTGGTATTGTGCAATGAGAAGAGGTTAATTAATAATCTCTCTCACAGCTTCCAACCTGATAGTCGCCCAACCTCGGACGGCCCGCTTCTATCTCCTACCCAAGATCCACAAACAGAACTGCCCCGGTAGACCGATCGTCTCAGCTTGCTCCTGCCCCACAGAACTCATTTCTCGTTATCTTGACTTCCTTCTCTCTCCCCTTGTCCAGTCCCTTCCCACCTACATCCGTGATTCCTCTGACACCTTACGTCACATCAACAATTTCCAGTTCCCTGGCCCCTACCGCTTCCTCTTCACCATGGAGGTCCAATCCCTCTACACCTCCATCCCCCACCAGGATGGTCTGAGGGCCCTTAGCTTCTTCCTCGAACAGAGGCCTGAACAATCCCCATCCACCACTACTCTCCTCCGTCTGGCTGAACTTGTTCTCACGCTGAACAATTTCTCCTTCAACTCCTCTCACTTCCTCCAAATAAAAGGTGTGGCTATGGGTACCCGCATGGGCCCCAGCTATGCCTGTCTCTTTATGGGGTATGTGGAACATTCCTTGTTGCAGTCCTACTCTGGCCCCCTTCCACAACTCCTTCTCCGGTACATCGATGATTACTTCGGTGCTGCTTCATGCTCTCGTCAAGACTTGGAAAAATTTATTAATTTTGCTTCCAATCTCCACCCCTCCATCATTTTCACGTGGTCCATCTCTGACACTTCCCTTCCCTTCCTTGACCTCTCTGTCTCAATCTCTGGTGATAGACTGTCCACCAATATCCATTACAAACCCACCGACTCCCACAGCTATCTCGACTACAGCTCCTCACACCCCGCTTCCTGTAAGGACTCCATCCCATTCTCTCAGTTCCTTCGCCTCCGTCGCATCTGTTCCGATGATGCTACATTCAAAAACAGTTCCTCTGACATATCCTCCTTCTTCCTTAACTGAGGTTTTCCACCCACGGTCGTTGACAGGGCCCTCAACCGTGTCCGGCCCATCTCCCGCACATCCGCCCTCACGCCTTCTCCTCCCTCCCAGAAACATGATAGGGTCCCCCTTGTCCTCACTTATCACCCCACCAGCCTCCGCATTCAAAGGATCATCCTCCGCCATTTCCGCCAACTCCAGCATGATGCCACCACCAAACACATCTTCCCTTCACCCCCCTTATCGGCATTCCGTAGGGATCGCTCCCTCCGGGACACCCTGGTCCACTCCTCCATCACCCCCTACTCCTCAACCCCCTCCTATAGCACAACCCCATGCCCACGCAAAAGATGCAACACCTGCCCCTTCACTTCCTCTCTCCTCACCGTCCAAGGACCCAAACACTCCTTTCAAGTGAAGCAGCATTTCACTTGCATTTCCCCCAACTTAGTCTACTGCATTCGTTGCTCCCAATGTGGTCTCCTCTACATTGGAGAGACCAAACGTAAACTGGGCGACCGCTTTGCAGAACACCTACGGTCTGTCCACAAGAATGACCCAAACCTCCCTGTCGCTTGCCATTTTAACACTCCACCCTGCTCTCTTGCCCACATGTCTGTCCTTGGCTTGCTGCATTGTTCCAGTGAAGCCCAACGCAAACTGGAGGAACAACACCTCATCTTCCGACTAGGGACTTTACAGCCTTCCGGACTGAATATTGAATTCAACAACTTTAGGTCGTGAGCTCCCTCCCCCATCCCCACCCCTTTTCTGTTTCCCCCTTCCTTTTTTTTTTCCAATAAATTATAAAGATTTTCCTTTTCCCACCTATTTCCATTATAAAAAAAACCCCACTAGAGCTATACCTTGAGTGCCCTACCATCCATTCTTAATTAGCACATTCGTTTAGATAATATCACCAACTTTAACTTTAACACCTATGTGTTCTATTGTACTATTGTCGTTGACATCTTTTGATGATCTGCTTCTATCACTGCTTGTTTGTCCCTACAACCACACCCCACCCCCCTCCACCTCTCTGTCTCTCTATCTCTCTGCCCCCCACACACACACCTTAAACCAGCTTATATTTCAGCTCTTTCCTGGACTCGAACTCAAGTTCTGTCGAAGGGTCATGAGGACTCGAAACGTCAACTCTTTTCTTCTCCGCCGATGCTGCCAGACCTGCTGAGTTTTTCCAGGTAATTCTGTTTTTGTTTTGGATTTCCAGCATCCACAGTTTTTTTGTTTTTAATTAATAATCTTGCTGTGTGGGGCCGTTTAGTTAACAGTAACCATAACATAATAGAATTCTTCATTAGAATGGAAAGTGAAATAGTCCAATCTGAAACTTGGGTCCTAAATCGGAACAAAGGAAATTACCAAGGTATGAGGTGTGAGTTGGCTCAGATAGATTGGGGAACTCCATTAAAAGACATGATGGTGGATAGGCAATGGCCAATACTTAAGGAACAAATGTATGCATTGCAATAGTTATATATTCCTTCCTGGCACTAAAATACAATGGGAAAAGCGGCCCAACCATGGCTAACAAAATAAATTAAGGATAGTATTAGATTGAAAGAGGAGTTCTATAAGGTTGCTGGAAAAAGTAACCTGAGGATTGGGGGCAGTTTAGAATTCAGCAAAGTAGGACCAAGAGATTGATTAACAGGGGAAAAATAGAGTATGAGAATAAACTTGCAAGGAACATAAAAGCAGACTGTAAAAGTTTCTATAAGTATGTAAAAAGATAAAGATTAATGTTGGTCCCTTACAGTCTGAAATGGGAGAATTTATGACAGAGAACAAGGAAATAGATAGCAATTAAATAATTACTTTAGTTCTGTCTTCACAGAAGAAGACACAAGTAACTTTCCAGAAATACTACGGACCTAAGGATCTAGTGAGAAGGAGGAATTGAAGGAAATTAGTATTAATAAAGCAATAGTGTTGGAGAAATTAATGGGACTGAAAGCCGATAAATCCCCAGGGCCTGATAATCTACACCTCAGTGTACTAAAGGAGGTGGCCATGGAAATAATGGATCCGTTGGTTATCATCTTCCAAAATACTGTAGATTCTGGAACGTTCCTGGCAGATTGGAGGGTGGCAAATGTAACCCCACTATTTTAAAAAGGGGAGAGGGAGAAAACAGTGAAATACAGACCAGTTAGCCTAACATTAGTTAAGGAAATGCTAGAGTCCATTATAAAGGATGTGATAACAGGACCCTTAGAAAATATCAACTGGATTAGACAAAGTCAACATGAATTTCTAAAAGGGAAATCATGTTTGGCAAATCTACTGGAGTTTTTTGAGGAAGTAACTAGCAGAATCAGTAAGGGAGAGCCAGTGGATGTGGTGTATTTGGATTTTCAGAAAACTTTTGATAAAGTCCCACATAAGAGGTTAGTGTGTACAATTAAAGCACATGGGATTGGGGGTAATATATTGGCATGGATTGAGAATTGGTTAGCAGACAGGAAACAGAGAGTAGGAATAAATGGGTCTTTTTCCGAGTGGCAGGCGGTGACTAGTGGGGTACCGCAGGGATCAGGGCTTGGACCCCAGCTGTTCACGATGATTTGGATGAGGGAACCAAATGTAATATTTCCAAGTTTGCTGACCACATGAAACTTGGTGGGAATGTGAGTGCTGAGGAAGGTGTTAAGAGGCTTCAAGAGGCGATTTAGACAGGTTGAGTGAGTGGGAAAACACGTGGCAGATGCAGTATAATGTGGATAAGAGCGAAGTTATCCACTTTGATAGGAAAAACAATTTTTTTCTATTTTATTCAAAGGGTGATAGATTGGGAAATGTTGATATACAAAGGGACCTGGGTGTCCTTGTGCACCAATCACTGAAAACAAGCAGGCAGGTGCAGCAAGCAGTTAAGAAGGCAAATGGTATGTTGGCCTTCATTGTGAGAGGACTGAGTACAGGAGCAAGGATGTCTCACTGCAGCTGTACAGGGCCTTGGTGAGACCACACCTGGAATATTGTGTGCAGCTTTGGTCTCCTTACCTAAGAAAGGTTATACTTACCATAGAGGGAGTGCAGTGAAGGTTCACCAGACTGATTCCTGGGATGGCAGGACTGTCGTATGAGGAGACCTGTATTCACTGGACCTTAGAAGAATGAGAGGAGATCTGATTGAAACATATAAAATTCTGACAAGGATGGACAGACTGGATGCAGGGAAGATATTCCTCTGGCTGGGGGGGGGTCTAGAACGAGGGGTCACAGTCTCCGCTTATGGGGTAGGCCATTTAGGACTGAGATGAGGAGAAACCCCTTCACTCAGAGGGTGGTGAATCTATGGAATTCTCTACCATAGAAGGCTGTGGAGGTCAAGTCACTGAATATATTTAAGAAGGAAATTCCAGGACTCTAAAGGCGTTGAGGGGTATTGGGAGAGAGCGGGAGTATGGTGTTGAGATAGAGGATAGCCATGATCATATTAAATGGTGGAGCAGGCTCGAAGGGCCGAATGGCCTACTCCTGCTCCTATCTTCTCAGTTTCTGTGATAACTTCCTGTGTTTTCTTTACAAGGATCCCGATCAGGTCAAGGAGTTGATCGAGTTCAGGGAATGTGATCAAGGCGGTGGGGGTGGGGGGGGAAGGGGTTGGGGCGTGGGGGGTGGGGGGAGGCTGGTGAACAGGCTGTGGGGGAGGGGAGCGTGATCATTTTGAGGGGGTTGCGATCAGGCCTGAGTGAATTGGTAGGGGGAGATGATCAGGGGGTGTGGGTTGGGTTTGGGAGACCTGGTGGGCTTTTGGTGGGTGATCGGGTTGGAGAATTGTGGCCGGATGATCGGATCTGGGAGGGCTCGAAGAAGTTGATTGGGTCTGGGGAGGGATGAAGGGGGTGCTGATTGGGTGGCGGGGGGTGGAGAGTTGGGTAGCAGTGATCAGATCTGGAGATCTAGCGTACTGTCGGGGGGAGGGGGTGTTGTGATTTTGTCCTGGGGAGGGCGGGTGGAATGTTTGAGGGGTGGGAGGGGTTGCGTGGGACGATTGGGGGGTAGAGATCTGGTGGGTTATAAGGGGGCCGATTGGATCTGGGGTTATCAAGGGGAGTGATTATGGGGCAATGATCAGGGAGATCAATAATTAGGAAAGGGTGATCAGTTGTAGAGTCATAGAGGTCTACAGCACAGAAAAAGCCCTTTGTCCCATCGAGTCTGCGCTAGTCAAACAAGTACCTAACTATTCTAACCCCATTTTCCAGCACTAGATCCATAACCTTGTATGCCATGGCATCGCAAGTGCACATCCAAATACTTCTCAAAAGTTATGATGGTTTCGGCCTCTACCACCCTTTCAGGCAGTGAGTCCCAGATTTCCACCACCCTCTGGGTGAAAAAATTCTTCCTTACATCCCATCTAAACCTCCTGTCCCTTACCTTAAATCTATACCCCCTGGTTATTGATCCCTCCACCAAGAGAAAAGTTCCTTCCTGTCTACCCTATCTATGACCCTCATAATTTTATACACCTCAATCATGTCGCCCCTCAATCTCCTCTGCTCCAGGGAAAATAGCCCCAGTCTATCCAATCTCTCCTCATAACTAAAACTCTCCAGCCCAGGCAATATCCTGGTAAATCTCCTCTGCACTCTCTCTAGTGCAATCACATCCTTCCTATAATGCGGGTTCCAGAACTGCACGCAATACTCTAGCTGTGGCCTAACCAGCGTTTTATACAGTTCCAGCATAACCTCCCTGCTCTTATATTCTATGGCTTGGCTAATAAAGGCAAGTATCCCATATGCCTTCTTAACCACCTTATCTACCTGTCCCACTACCTTAAGGGACTGGTGGACATGTACACCAATGTCCCTTTGATCCTCGGTACTTCCCAGGGTCCTACCATTCATCGTGTATTCCCATGCTTTGTTTGTTTGTCCTTCCCAAGTGCATCATCTCACACTTATCCGGATTAAATTCTATTTGCCACTGATCAGCCCATCTGACCAGTCCGTCTATATCCTGCTGTAATCTAAGGCTATCCTTCTCACTATTTACCACCCCACCAATTTTTGTGTCATTCGCGAACCTACTGATAAACCTTCCTACATTCAAGTCTAAATCATTTATATATGCCACAAACAGCAAGGGACCCAACACTGATCCCTGTGGAACCCCACTGGACGTTCATCTGATGTGCGTTTGAAAACTGCTGTAAAGCTGCTTTCCCAATCAGAGGCTGGTTTCTAGTAAGCTTATCACTGGTTTCATTAGTGAGCCTATCAGCAGCGAATGCAGGGAGAAGCCAGGCTTTGATTGGATAGTAAGTAAGGGAAAGTAAGTTTTCAAGATAAATTGCAGAGACCGAGGGAGACTGGGCCTCGGCGCGAGAGGGAGAGTGGACCTCGGAGTGAGAGGGAGAGTGGGCCTCGGAGCGAGAGGGAGATTGGGCCTCGGAGCGAGAGGGAGAGTGGGCCTCGGAGCGAGAGGAAGAGTGGGCCTCGGAGCGAGAGGGAGAGTGGGCCTCGGAGCAAGAGGGAGAGTGGGCCTTGGAGCGAGAGGGAGAGTGGGCCTCGGAGTGAGAGGGAGATGCCTCGGAGCGAGAGGGAGAGTGGGCCTCGGAGCGAGAGGGAGATTGGGCCTCGGAGCGAGAGGGAGAGTGGGCCTCGGAGCGAGAGGGAGATTGGGCCTCGGAGCGAGAGGGAGATTGGGCCTCGGAGCGAGAGGGAGAGTGGGCCTCAGAGCGTGAGGGAGAGTGGGCCTCGGAGCAAGAGGGAGAGTGGGCCTCAGAGCGAGAAGGATAGTGAGCCTAAGTGTGGGAATAAGAAGGAGAAGGAATGCTAGTTAGGCCACAGTTGGAGTACTGTGTGCAGTTCTGGTTGCCACACTATAGGAAGGATGTGATTGCACTGGAGAGGCTGCAGAGGAGATTCACCAGGATGTTGCCTGGGCTGGAGCGTTTCAGCTATGAAGAGAGACTGGATAGGCTGGGGTTGTTTTCCTTAGAGCAGAGAAGGCTGAGGGGGGACCTGACTGAGGTGTACAAAATTATGAGGGGCATAGATAGGGTAGATAGGAAGAAACTTTTCCCCTTAGCGGAGGAGTCAATAACCAGGGGGCATAGATTTAAGGTGAGGGGCAGGAGGTCTAGAGGGGATTTGAGGGTTTTTTTCACTCAGAGGGTGGCTGGAACCTGGAACACACTGCATGAGGGGGCGGTAGGGGCAGGAACCCTCACAACATTTAAGAAGTATTCAGATGAGCACTTGAAACACCATAGCATACAGGGCTATGGGCCAAGTGCTGGAAAGTGGGATTAGAGTAGATAGGGGCTTGGTGGCTGGCATGGACATGATGGACCAAAGCGCCTGTTTCTGTGCTGTATAACTCTATGACTCCACAAGAGCGGGCCTCAGAGTGGGAGCGAGAGGGTGAGTGGGCCTCAGAGTGGGAGCGAGAGGGTGAATGGGCCTCAGAGCAAGAGTGTAAGTGGGCCTCGGAGTAAGAGGGTGATTGGGCCTCGGAGTGGGAGTGAGAGGGAGAGTAGGCCTCGGAGTGAGAGGGTGAGTGGGCCTTGGAACAAAAGGGAGCATGGGTCTCAGAACAGGAACAAGAGGGAGACCAGACTTTGGAGCAAGAGGGAGGATGGGCCTTGGAGCAAGAGGAGAGTGGGCCTCGGAGTGAGAGGAGGAGAATGTGATTCAGAGAGAGAGGAGAGTGTGTGTGAGAGGGAAAAAGTGTGAGTGTGTGTCGGTGTGAGAGAGAAAGGGAAGAGTGTGTGTGTGTGTGTGAGTGGGAGAGAGAGGGGAGAGTGTGTGTGTGTATGAGAGGGAGAGAGGGGAGAGTGTGTGTGTATGAAAGGGGAGATTGTGTGTGTATGAGAGGGAGAGAGGGGGAGAGTGTGTGTGAGAGGGAGAGATTGTGAGTATGTGTGTCAGTGTGAGAGAGAAAGGAAAGAGTGTGAAGGTGTCTGTGAGCGAGAGAGGAGAGAATGTGAGTGTGTGCATCTGCGTGTGTGTGTGAGAGAGGAAGAGAGAGCGGAGAGTGTGTATGAGAGAGAGAAAGTGAGTGCAAGAGAGTAGTAATGGTTTTATTTAGTGTGTAATGTACCTTTAAGAATAATGCTAGTTAAAGAAGGTCATATGATCTTTAGTATCCAATAGGAGAGCAGTAGTCAGTAGTGTAGAGATAGAGTTGGAGGTGAAAGCACACATGTAGTTGCTGCTGAGTACCTTGTAAATAAACTTAATGTTTCCGCCCAAGACGTGTCTGCTGATCAACTCTATCAATAGTAACAACTCGGCCACCACTCAGAACAAACTGGCGATGAAGATAAAACAGGATTGAACAGAAGAAACCAAGTCGAAAAGAAATCAGCGCAGTACCTCACCCAGTGATTGTAAGTTGAAAGTTCCATTACAATTGAAGAAGATATCCATTCTCAAAATGCCGCAATTCAGGAAAATTGATCCTTTTGATCCAGCCATGGATAATTGGTCTCATTACATAGAATGCCTCATGTTCTTTTTTCAAGCAAACAAGAATATAGGGGAAGAGAAGAAGCGAGCAATCCTCTTAAGTATATATGGCATAAAACCTACAGTTTGGTTTGAAGTTTGGTGGCACCCATTGACCCAGATTTGAAAAATTTCGATGAAATGGTGGACCTTGTGAAGGGTCATTTTCAACTAAAGCCCACAGTAACGATGCAGAGGTTCAAGTTTAATTTGAAAAATAGAGTGCCGGGTGAGACAATTGCATGCTATATGGCAAACTTGAAGCAGCTAATGGAACATTGTGAGTTTGGTATGATGCTAAATGACATGCTCAGAGATTGTTTAGTGTGTGATGTGAAAGAAGACACTATTCAGAAGAGGTTATTGTCCGAAGTGAATTTGGATCCCAAGAAGGCGCTAAAACAAAAACAGAATTACCTGGAAAAACTCAGCAGGTCTGGCAGCATCGGTGGAGAAGAAGAGATTTGACATTTCGAGTCCTCATGACCGTTCAGCAGAACTAGGGCTAAACCATGGGAAGTGCAGTTAGAGATTCAAAAGCAGTACAGGCTGTGCAAAATGGCGCCATCCTCCACACCAGGCGGGAAACCCCAGCCAAAGAGGGCACAAAAATGCAAGACTAATGCCCGAGAAGCAGGATACAGCCCCCGTTAGCCAAAGAATAAAGAAATATAACTTAGTAGCGAAATCAAAGAATAATTTTAATAGAGGTGGAAACAAGCAGTCTTTCAGCAATTGGCAGCTTAAAAAAATCGAATGCTATTATTGTTACAGGAATGGACATATGATGAGGTAGTGCAAGAAAAGAGTCGAGCAGGGTTGTAAACAAAAGAAGAAGCTCAATGAAATCTACAATGTAGAAGAGCCTGAAACAACAAATTCAGACACTTATTCATTGTTTAATCTGAAAGTTGGAAAGACAGAACCAGTATTTGTCACAGTGAAAGTAAGTGGTAGACCTGTTGGAATGGAAGTGGACACAGGAGCTTTCACTACAGTAATTGGGGAACATACCCTCAGATATCTGAATAATGGTGAACAGCAATTAAGTTTAGAAGAGGGAGGAGAGAGTGTGTGTGAGAGATGGGAGAGAGAGCGCGCGTGAGAGAGAGATGAGAGAGAGAGCACGCAAGAGAGAGGGGGGAGAGAGAGCAGGCGACGAGGAGAGGAGAAGAGAGAACACGCGAGGAGAGGAGAGAGTGCACGAGAAGGAGAGGAGAAGAGAGAGCGTGCAAGGAGAGAAGAGAGAACGTGCAAGAAGAGGAGAGAGAGTGCGCCTGAAGGAGAGAAGAGAGAGCGCACGCATGAGATGGCGAGGAGAGAGACAGCATGAGAAAGAGAGGGGAGAGAGTGAGTGTGTGAGAGAGAGAGAGACCAGGGACTGAGTGTGTGTGTGAGAGAGAGAGACAGTGGAATGTGTGTGTATGAGAGGAAGAGTATGTGTGAGAGAGAGAGGGAGGGGAGAGAGAAAGTGTGTGTGTGTGTGTGTGAGAGAAAGAGAGAGGAAAGAGTGTTTGTGAGACAGATAGAGAGAGGAGAGTGAGAATGTGAGAGAGAGAGGGGGAGAGTGTGTGTGTGAGAGAGAGGGGGAAGAGTGTGTGTGCGTGAGAGAGAGAGAGAGAGTGTGTGTGTGTGTGTGTGTGTGAGAGAGAGAGAGAGTGGGTGTGTGTGAGAGAGAGAGGAGAGAGAGTGTGTGTGAGAGAAAGGGGGGAGAGAGTGTGTGTGTGAAAGAGAGACGGGCACAGAGTGTTTGTGAAAGAGTGAGAGGGGAGATTGTGTGCGTGAGAGAGGGGAGAGACTGTGTGTGTGTGTCAAAGAGAGAGGAGAGAGTGTGTGTGTGAGAGAGAGAGACAGGGAAGAGTGTGTGTGAGAGAGAGAGAGGAGAGTGTGTGTGTGAGAGAGAGAGGGGGGAGTGTGTGTGTGTGTGTGTGTGTGTGAGAGAGCGTGTGTGTGTGTGTGTGTGTTTGAGAGAGAGAGAAGGGAGAGAGTGTGTGTGTGAGAGAGGGGAGCGTGTGTGTGTGTGTGTGAGAGAGTGTGTGTGTGTGTTTGAGAGAGAGAGAGGGGAGAGTGTTTGTGTGTGTGAGAGAGAGAGAGAGAAGAGAGAGTGTGTGTGTGAGAGAGGGGAGAGTGTGTGTGTGTGTGTGAGAGAGAATGTGTGTGTGTGTGTTTGAGACAGAGAGAGGGGAGAGTGTTTGTGTGTGTGAGAGAGAGAGAGGAGAGAGTGTGTGTGTGAGAGAGAGAGAAAGGCAAGAGTGTTTGTGTGTGTGAGAGAGAGAGGAGAGTGTATGTGAGAGAGAGAGAGCGGGGAGAGAGTTATGTGTGAGAGAGAGAGAGAAGAGAGAGAGTGTGTGTGAGAGATAGAGAGAGAGGGGAGAGAGTATGTGAGAGAGAGAGAGAGAGGGGAGAGAGAGTGTGTGAGAGAGAGGGGAGTGTGTGTGTGTGTGTGTGAGAGTGAGAGAGGCGAGAGTGTGTGAGAGAGCGAGAGATAGAGAGGGTAGAGAGTGTGTGTGTGAGAGAGAGAGGGGAGAGTGTTTGTGTGTGAGAGAGAGAGAGAGAGGAGAGAGTGTGTGTGTGAGAGAGAGAGGAGAGAGTGTGTGTGTGAGAGAGAGAGAGGGGAGAGAGAATGTGTGTGAGAGAGAGAAAGGCGAGAGTGTTTGTGTGTGTGAGAGAGAGAGGAGAGTGTGTGTGAGAGAGAGAGGAGAGAGTGTGTGTGTGAGAGAGAGAAAGGCGAGAGTGTTTGTGTGTGTGAGAGAGAGAGGAGAGTGTGTGTGAGAGAGAGAGAGCGGGGAGAGAGTATGTGTGAGAGATAGAGAGAAGAGAGAGAGTGTGTGTGAGAGAGAGACAGAGGAGAGAGTATGTGTGAGAGAGAGATAGAGAGGGGAGAGAGAGTGTGAGAGAGAGAGAGGAGAGAAAGTGTGTGTGTGTGAGAGTGAGAGAGGCGAGAGTGTGCATGAGAGCGAGAGATAGGGAGGGTAGAGAGTGTGTGTGTGAGAGAGAGAGGGGAGAGAGAGTGTGTGTGAGAAAGAGAGAGGGGAGAGAGAATGTGTGTGAGAGTGAGAGAGGGGAGAGAGAGTGTGTGTGAAAAAGATAGAGGGGAGAGAGAGTGTGTGTGAGAGTGAGAGAGGGGAGAGAGAGTGTGTGTGAGAAAGAGAGAGGGGAGAGAGAATTTGTGTGAGAGTGAGAGAGGGGAGTGAGAGTGTGTGAGAGAGTGTGTGTGTGTGTGAGAGAGAGAGAGGGGAATGAGAGTGTGTGTGAGAGAGAGGAGTGAGAGTGTGTGAGAGGGTGTGTGTGTGTGTGAGAGAGAGAGAGGGGGGAGTGAGAGAGGGAAGAGAGAGTGTGTGTGAGAAAGAGAGAGGGGAGAGAGAGTGTGTGTGAGAGTGAGAGGGAGAGAGGGGAGTGAGAGTGTGTGAGAGAGAGAGAGGGGAGTGAGAGTGTGTGAGGGAGAGAGGAGTGAGACTGTGTGAGAGAGAGTGTGTGTGTGTGTGAGAGAGAGAGAGAGAGGGGAGTGAGAGTGTGTGAGACAGAGATGAGTGAGAGTGTGTGAGAGCGAGTGTGTGTGTGTGTGAGAGAGAGGAGGGAGTGAGAGTGTGTGAGAGAGAGAGAGAGAGAGAGAGGGGAGTGAGAGTGTGTGAGAGAGAGTGTGTGTGTGTGAGAGAGAGAGAGAGAGAGAGGGGAGTGAGAGTGTGTGAGAGAGAGTGTGTGTGTGAGAGAGAGAGAGGGGAGAGAGTGTGTGTGTGAGAGAGGGGAGCATGTGTGTGTGT